>NC_067150.1:14511550-14811550 GCF_903995435.1 Acomys russatus
AGTAAAAATGGCAATCCTATAAAAGCATTCTAAAGATTCGATCCACTCTCCATCAAAATTTCAAACACAATTCTTTTTTTTTCTTTTTTTATTATTAATTTATTCAAATGACATCTCAGTTGTTAGCCCATCCCTTGTGTTCTCCCATTCCTCCCTCCCTCCTGCTTCCTCCCCATTCCCCTCCCCTATGTTTGTGACTGAGGGAGACCTCCTCCCCCTGTATATGCTCATAGGGTATCGAGTCTCTTCTTGATACCCTACACATTATATATGTATATATGTTTATATTTTTATTTCTGTAATTATAATTTCATAATTCCACCTTCTCTTGCTTCCTCCAAACACTTCTTATACCTCTCTTAGCTCCCTTTCAAATTCATTGCCTCTTTATTCATTCATAGTTGTTTATGCATATATATATATATATATATATATATATATATATTTCTAAATGGAACATACACACAGAAGCTTGAAAAGCTGTATAACTATATCATGGAGTCTTGAAGATATCAGAATTAAAAAATATAGATGGCTGCAACCATGACAATTATTACCAAGGAGCCTTACAGACTAATTTGCACAGTATTACAAAGATTTGTTACTTTATTTTTTCATTACTTAATTAATTTATTTCCATGCTATTCACAGCTTCCCCTCCCGCCTCTCCTCTCAGGTCCTCCCTTTCACCTGCGCTGTCCCATGTGTCCCCCCTTTCTCCTCTGAGTGCCACCAGGTGTCTCCATCCAAGGGACATGGTCAAATATGGGACACCAGAGTTTGTGTGAAAGCCAGATCTCCTTCTCCACTTAACGGTGGAGAATGTCCTGTCCATCAGCTAGTCTGGGTAGGGGTTCAAAGTTTACTGCCTATATTTTCCTTGGCTGGTGCCATAGTTTGAGGAGGACCCCAGGGCCCAGACCCAACTGTAGTTTTCCAGGACCCTCTGGATCCTTCTATTTCCTCATTCTCCCAGGCTTCTCACACCTAAAGTCTCAATAGGATGTCCTCCCCTCTGACCCACTTTCCTGGTAGGTAAAGTTTTCCATGGGGACGTACCCCTTGGACTAGTGTCTCGATATAAGTGAGTATATACCATTTAACTCTTTTGCTGCTGGGTGAACTCACTCATTATAATAATTTCTAGTTCAATCCATTTGTCCACAAATTTCGGAAATTCCTTGTTTTTAATAGCTGAGTAGTATTCCATAGTGTAAATGTACCACAGTTTCTTTATCCATTCTTCTACTGAGGGACACTTAGGCTGTTTCCATGTTCTGGCTATTACACAATTCTTTATACACACTGAAAGAACAATATTCAACCTCATATGGAAAAACAAAAACCTAAGATACTTAAAACAATCTTGTATAATAAACGAACTTTTTGAATGTATCACCTTTGTTGATTTCAAGTTGTACTACATAGCAATAGTAATAAAAACTGCATGGTATTGGCATAGCCCGACATGTTGGTCAATGGAATCATCAGAGACCAGCCATATACCTGGGATTAGAAGTATGTCTGTATTCTAGCCAGAATAGCTATATTGCTATTTAAAATTCCTCTATACCATACTATGGGAAAAAGGTAGCATTTGTAACAAATAGTGGTGGTCTAACCTGGTGTCTGAATGTGGAAATGCAAATAGATCCATATTTATAATGCTGCACAAAACTCAAGTCTAAGTGGATCAATGACCTCCACATAACATCAGATACACTAAATCTAATAGAAGAGAAAGTGGGGCATAGCCTAGAACTAATTGGCACAGGAAACAATTTGTTGAACAAAACACCAACAGATCAGGTACTAAAATCAATAATTAATAAATGGAACCTCATCAAAGTGAAAAGCTTCTGTGAGGCAAAGGACATCATCAATAGGACAAAATGGCAGCCTAACAGAATGGGCAAATACCTTCACAAACTGACAGTGGAATAATATCCAAAATATATAAAGATATCATTAAATTAGACATCACCAAACCAAATAACCCTATGTAAAAAAATAGACTATAAAGAATTCTCAACAGAGGAATCTCTAATGCCTGAGAAGCACTTAAAGAAATGTTCAACACCTACAGTCATCAGAGAAATGCAAATCAAGATGTCTCTGAGATTCCATCTTGCACCCATCAGAATGGCCATGATCAATAACTCAAGTGACAGCACATCCTGGTGAGGATGTGAAGCAAGGGGAGCAATCCTTCATTGCTGGTGAGGGTATAAACTTGTACAACCACTTTGGAAGTCAACATGGCACTTTCACAGGAAACTGGGAATAGCTCTACCTCAAGGCCCAGCTATAGTACTTCTGGTCATATACCCAAAAGATGTCGTACTACACCACAAAAACGCTTGCTCAACTATCTTCCTAGCAGCTTTATTTGTAACATCCAGACACTGGAAACAACCTAAATGCCCTTCAATCCAAGAACGGATACAGAAAATGCAGTATGTTTACACAATGGAATACTACTTAGCTATTAAAAACAATGACAGCGTGAAATTGGCAGGCAAACAGGTGGAATTAGAAGATAATCCTAAGTGAGGTAACCCAGACTCAGAAAGGTACACACAGTATATAATCACTTATAAGTGGAATTAGCTATAAAATACAGAATAATCAGACTACAACACAGACCCAAAGAAGGAAGGCCCAACATAGGATGCTTTAATCACTCAAAGGGAAGTAAAATAGACATGAGAGGTGGATGAAGGGAGTTAACTGGGTGGTAGAAGGAGTAGGGAGAGAAACAGGAGGCAACAAGTGTGGGGTCGACTGAAGGAGAGAGAGCTAGGAGAGATTACTGAAATTGATGATGGGGCAGATCTGGAATTAGCCAGAAACCTAGGACAAGGGAAACTCTCAAGAATCTATGAGGGTGACAATAGCTAAGACTCCTACCAACAGAGAATATGGAACTTAAAGTGTCCAACTTGTGTAACCAGGCAAGACTTCCAATAGAGGGATTATGATACCAATTAACCTCCCCCACCCAAAAAAAAAAAAAAAAACCCTTCCAACCAAATTTGTCCTGCCTACAAGATGCACATACATAAAGAAGGATCAGAAATTAAGAGAATGGTTAATCAGTGACTGACCCAACTTGAGACCCATCCTGTGAGAGAGAATGCCATTTCCTGATATTATTAATCATATTCTTCCATGCTTGCTGACAGCAGCCTAGCATAACTGTCCACTGAGAGTCTTCACCCAGCAACTGATGGAAACAGATCCACAGCCAAACATTAGATGGAGCTCAGGGAAACTTGTGCAAGATGAGGAGGAAGGATTTAAGTCACTAGAGGAGTCAGGGATATAACAAGAAAACCTACATAATCAACTAACCTTTCCCATAGGGACCCACAGAGACTGAACCACCAACCAACTAGCATGTAAAGGATAGACCTAGCCCCCCTATACATATGTAACAGATGTGTAACTTGGTCTTCATGTGGGCCCCTAACAACTGAAGCAGGGACTGTCCTGACTCTATTGTCTTCATTTGTATCCCTTTCCCTTACCTGAGCTACTGTGTCTAGCCTCAGTGGGAAAAGACACATCTAGTCCTACCAAATCTTGATATGCCAAGGCAGGTAGATATACATTTCAGATCTCTCATTCTCTGAGCAGAAAGGGGGGGCACATGGGACAGGGCAGGTGAAAGGGAGGACCTGGGAGGAGAGGCGGGAGGGGAAGCTGTGAATAGCATGGAAATAAATTAATTAAGTAATGAAAAAATAAAGTAACAAATCTTTGTAATACTGTGCAAATTAGTCTGTAAGGCTCCTTGGTAATAATTGTCATGGTTGCAGCCATCTATATTTTTTCATTCTGATATCTTCAAGACTCCATGATATAGTTATACAGCTTTTCAAGCTTCTGTGTGTATGTTCCATTTAGAAATATATATATACATATATGCATAAACAACTATGAATGAATAAAGAGGCAATGAATTTGAAAGAGAGCTAAGAGAGGTATAAGAAGTGTTTGGAGGAAGCAAGAGAAGGTAGAATTATGAAATTGTAATTACAGAAATAAAAATATAAACATATATACATATATAATTTGAAATAAAAAGTAGAACATGGAATGTCATGCAAATTTATGAAAAAACACACAAATTTGGAACATAAAAGACAAAACTCTAGTATATGACTACAAAGTATCAAACCAAACTTCTCAGAGATATCAATTAAAAAAATAAATTGTTTCAGATTCCTTCTACAGAAAATTTAATTCTCTACAAATTTCATTAATCATTTAAAAACTGCATATGCAGAGACACATGGGAGAACAGCAAAATAAAAGGATACAGAGGGTCCTAGAAACCTACAAGTAGAACAATATGATAGGCAGATTTGGGCCCAGGGGTCCCGCTCAAACTAAGGCACCAGCCAAGGACAATACAGGAGGTAAACTTTAAACCCCTTCCCAGATCTAGCCAATGGTCAGAATATTCTCCACAGTTGAGTGGAGAGTGTGATATGACTTTCTCACGTACTCTGGTGCCTCACATTTGACCATGTCCCCTGGAGGGGGAGACCTGGTAGCACTCAGAGGAAGGACAACAGGTAGCCAAGAAGAGACTTGATACCCTATGAGAATATACAGGGGGAGGTAATCCCCCCCAGGAACAGTCATAGGGGAGGGGAATAATGGGAAAATGGGGGGTGGGAGGAATGGGAGGATACAAGGGATGGGATAAACATTGAGATGTAACAAGAATAAATTAATAAAAAAAAAAGAAAGAGAAAAAAAAGAAAAAAACTGCATATGCATGTATGCATATGAATGTATGTGTTTTAGTTTTGTAATATTTCTACAACCTGGATGGCAGAACAGGAAAATTAAACTTCTTCCTCAGACAGAAAATGTTATATTTTTCCTAGTATTTTACTTTTTGCCTTTCTCTTCTAAATTACTACTAATAGGTCCTTAGAGATTTGAACAGCATGAAAGGATAATTATCGGCTCTGAATTGAGCTGCAAAATCTCATAAATATCCACTCTGTATTATAGCTCTAAATTTCAACAGTTCTTACCCAGAATAGCTTATATGTATGCTTTCTTATCCTCCCAAATCCATCAGCCTCATGGGAACTGTCGTGACTGACTGTGTTTCTACCAGTCCTGAATTCAGAACCTGAGCCACCATATTCCAAGAAAGAAGGCAACAGTGTTTCAGTCACTTCTGATCATTCTCATGTGGAAATAATTTATAGCCTAGTAAGTGCTAATCTTTGCAAGATAAAATAGAAAGACACCAGTGTTTTCAGTGTTGGTAGAGAAAGATAATGTTATGTGGTGTGGGGTAATCAGAGAGGAAGGCATAACAATAGAAAAGTTTTATGTCAAAACGCTATGAAATTTATTTTATTAGTTAAGCTTATTATTAAATTTATTTTAATAGTTAACATGAGAATTCTCACATACTGTTTAATATTTTTACCCTCATGGATTCTAACTTCTGTAAGAATCTCTTCAAACAGAACATGAAATTGATGCCTCTCTAAACTGTCCACTATTGATTTAAAATATCATGAAACTATTAATGAAAATAAAGATGAAAATGATCACAGGATCCAAATATCAAGAACCAGTGAATGGGGCTTTGTGGCACACACATGATTACAGTATTTAACAAAGGTATTAAAATTTTGAGTTTGAGGTAAGTCTGGAATCAAGGCAAGCATGAACTATTTAGCCAGAAATTGTAGGAAAATTAGACAAAAATGAATAAATAAAGAAAAATTTACCCAGAGCTTCCAAATATCAAATTACAAACTTTCACTGAGCTTGTAACTTTATATATATTCAATTATTTTCCTATAAAATATATATGCATTATAATGTAATTTTGAGGTTAAAAGAATATGCTTATGTACCTTTTAATAACTGTCTTTTATTTGGAGAATTTTAATTTAATTTAAAAATTCCTCCTTTGCCTTTCTTCTCTATAAACCATCACCCCAAACACTCTTTATTCTCCTTCAAAGTAAAGACCTCTTTTTTCATTAAGAGTTGTTGCATGCATACATGTATACATAAATACATATTTATTCCTAACTATTACCTGTTAAGTCCAGAGAGTGTTACTTAAATGTATGTTTTAGGGCTACTTTTTGTAATTTTTCCCATACCTTGCAGTACAACAGAGTAATAGCAGGTTAAATAGGGATGGTCAGATTCCATCTCCTGTATAACTAAGAGTTGTCTATTCTACCAATCCAGCCACAAATTTCTTTTCTCTTTAATCGCAAGAAGAACTTGTAGCCACTATGTTCTTTCCTCTGTGTCACTGGGATAACACATAGTAGAGCTGTAGGTTCCCTTTTCCCATCCAGCTACAATAAGGATGGCACTAACATGGGGGAGGGGAAACCAGAGTGCTAATACAGAATAACTCATACCAAATCTGTAACTTGTCCTCATTTCTTTATTTTACATCCACTGATTATTGTCTCGTTTGTTATTTACACAGCCACACGTACACAGAAATGTTAACCCAACGGGCACTGTAAATTACACTTTTGGGTTGCATACTGAGGCAACTGAAAACTGTTATTGGGATCTGAAGAGGTAACTCAGTGGGTTGGATGTTTGCTGCACACAAAGAGGACAAGCGTTCAATTACCAGTATCCACACCAAATATCTGCGTATGGTGAGGTGCGTCTGTAACCCTAGAATTAAATGAATACACATAAGCAGATCTTGGAGTGTGATGAGTCAGCCAGTGTAGCCCAAGTAAGGTTGAGGATCGATGAGATGCCCTGTCTCAAAAACGAGGATGTCTAGTAAACAAAACTGAGTCTGACATAAACAAAATTCTCACAGGTACAACATCACACATCTAAAAAAATTGAATACACTTGAAGATTTATAACTATATCTCAAAACTTCTGCTTAAAACATATGAACTTGAGGAAACTGAGTAAGTTCTTCATATGGAGCTTAAATTTTAATCAAATAAACTTATTTAATCAAATTATTTAATTGCTTATTACCTAAAAATTATTTGTAATCAACTTGATTAAATAAAATATAATTTTAATATCATGCTTTATGTGTTACCAGTGTGGTAACAGACAAATAATTATTACAACTACAATTCAGTTTTGTCATCTAAGTTGAGTTCATATGTTATAATTATGAGTAGATTTTAAATCATGGCAACCAGTTTGTGACTGAACAAATGACATAAAATTAAGTATGGTGTTATATTAAAATGGAAAGTATCATTTCAAAATTCAGCAAAAATATTATTTGAAGACTCAAATTGCTTCCTTTTTTGTTCATTTTTCTCAATAGATGCCAAACAAAATTTTTATTTTTGATGTTGTTATTTTTATTGCTGTTATTTCTCATGCTGTATTTATTCTAAGCAATTCTGGGATTTTCATTCCCAGAAAATACCACATTATTTTTGTCCTATAGGAGTACACTTTTCTTATACATATTCTGTTGTCTTTGTTCTTTGTTTAAGATAGTGCCTCACTATATCGTTGAACTAGCTTGGGGTCACTTTTTGCTTACATCAGCTTCTATGTGATGGAATCACATTCCTTTATAACAGGACAGAATCAATGATAATAATGATAGTTATACAATGACAAAATACACAAATAAAAATATGAAAGCCTTAGGGTTCTATAACACCTAAACACCTAAAAGAAATGAAGTTTTAAAAGGGATCTAGACTAGATATTTACAAATATTTAAGATTCTGTGGGATACAAACCAAGAGAAAACAAACAGGAAAAAAGGAATCCATTAGAGCTAGGTGTTCAGATTTTTAATGTTACCTTGTGTAATATCTTATCAATGAGGAATATCTCAAGTTATCTTCATCAATGGAGTCTTCCTTACCTTCTAGGTGGGAATAAAAAAAAAGGACAACATAAAGACCACTCCTAACACATAAAGAACAGAAAAAAAAAAGAATAGGAGCCCTTTATATTTCTGGAAGATACGTAATCCCATGCAATTGCTATGTAAAATGATATAGGGGCTCTTCAAAGAAAGCTAAAAATAGAACTATTATATGATCCAGTAATCTCATTTTTCAGTCTGTGTCTAAAGTGAATAAAACCAGTAGCTTGAAAAGCTAAAGAAATAAAAAATAAAAAAACTTTTTCCATATAAATTTCTTTCAACAATCTTTGCTTCAACTCTCTTCATTGCTAATTAATTGAATGTATTCTTGGCTGCTAGAAGAAATGAACACTCAAAGTTTTAAAATTAAGGTATCTGATTTTACAGGAAATGCAATAATCCTAAGGAAAAAAAATACTAAACAGAAAAGATCTTAAGATGTCATAAGAAGGTCAAACCAAAGTTCACAATAAAGCTTTGGCCCTGTGTTTTCAACTGCACATGATAGAATGAAAGATAGAAAGAAAGATTACTAGATTACAACACACAACAACAAAAGAACAAATTGTGAGCTCAGCCTTAGTTCTTCGCTTATGTCATGCAGCACTTACAGAATATGCAAAGTTTGAATGTAGCCACATGTCTAGCATGTGCAGCGCTTTGAGCTCACAGCTTACCCATACTAAAGAAAGGAAAGAAAGGAGGGAAAGGGGAGAGAGAGGGAGAGAGAGAGAGAGAGAGAGAGAAGGAAAGAAAGAAAGAAATGAGCAATATATAGAGTGATAATTAGACAATAATGTTAAAAAAGAAAGTAAGGAAAAGGATTATTGCAGCTAAATGTGGTACTACATGCCTGCCTGTATTTCTGGGACTTGAGATCGTGAGTTAGGATTGCAAGTTGGACTCTAGTGAGTAATTTTAAAAATGTCCTGTTTTCTCCCGTATGTAACCATAGATTCAAATGCATAAAGGAGAAGAATGTGTGGAAGGGGACGGTCAGAAGCTGAGGGGAGGGAGACTAGGGAGGACACTTGAGAATGGATGTGTGCAAAGTATAGTAACATACATTTTGGAATGTTGCATAATGAAATTTGTTATTTTGTATATCAACTAAAAAGACAAAGGAAAAATATTGCTTAATCGCCTGTACTTTATCAATTAGTAGTCCCTTTAGAATCAAGTATATAGAATATTTATGCAGTCTATAAAAACAATATGTTTATCAAGCTCTGAAAACATTGTTAAATGTTTATATATTCACATATACTTGAAAATACTTTTACCTGATAATTTTCACATATGTGCAAGAAATAAATCTCAGTTGAATATGAGTTACCAAATCAGGATATGGAAAGATGAAGAAACTATATGAATCATGTAGAATATAAAAATTATATTTGACATTTCAGAGAACTAGAATCGAGGGTTTTTAAATTTTCAAATTTTTGAATATTTGTTTCATTTTTGTGTACAAGCCAATTGTGTATAGAAACCCAAGAAGGACAAGAGAGGGTGTGGTTCCTCTGGTATTATGGTTATAGGCTGCTTTGAGCTACCTGCTATGAGTTTTGGGAACAAAACATGCGTCCCCTAGAAGAGAAGGGAGTGCTTTTAGTTGCTGAGGCAACTCTTCACACCTGGTTTTAGCACGTGTACACAAAATATAAATACAAGAAAATAAAATTAGTGCATTTTAAAAAGATAAAATATACATAACTTCCTCATAGTGTTTTTAATTAGAATAATTTCCCTCCCCCAAGGGAAGCTGGAAAAAAAGCTTCTGTGGAAAAAAGCTTCTTCTTGTGTGGTTTTAGTGGTAGAACTTTTACTGTGTTCAAGGATTAATTATTTGAAAATATTCTGCCTCTCTAATATATTTTTCTTAGAGTTTTTATAGATAGTACATGTAGAAACAAGGTATCTTGACAAAGGCCATTGAAGGAAAGGTGGTAGTGTTTGCACAACTGAGAAATTGTCCATGAGTTAGTTTTGCATTATTATCAAAAGTGCCGAAGACAGATAAGCTTTACTGGAGAAGGAGTTTATGTAGCTCACAGGTTTGGTAGTCTATAAGTTCAAACAGTGTAGCACTGGCTTTGATGGCGGTCTGATAGTGAATGGAAGAAATGAAGTCGTGTTGGAGAGGAAATCATAGTACGTTGTAAGAGGAACCCAGAGAACCTGGACTCTCTTAATATGTCTATCAGGAACATTTCCTAGTTGGCGGACTTCCCATGAGACTCCTTTCCTTTTCTCTTGTTTTCTCTCTTTTCTTCCTTTCTTGCCCCATAAGCCATATAATTTAACAAGTACCTTGGAATTCCCCCTTCATTTCTCTATTCCCAGTTTGTGTTGAATTTGGATTTAGGTTCTTACATTTACTAGACAAGAGTGCTAACACTGATCTACATTCAAATCACGGATCGCACTTCTTAAACGCTACAAGTAACTACCAAACAGAAGACAAAGCTTCTAGCCCATGAATCCTTTTGCTGAGAAAATAATGTCTTAACCTTAACAGTTCTAATGTATGAATGATTCCCTATGAATTGCTGCTTTAGAAAACACTGACACGCAGTCAATTGCCTCTATCAAGATTAATTCATTGCACAGTCTCTTTCTTTTTAAAAGATATCTTACCCCCATGGAGCCATATAATTTAACAAGTACCGTGGAATTCCTTCTCCTCGGACTCTCAGAGGACCCTGAACTGCAGCCCATCTTATTCGTCCTATTCCTGATCATCTATGTGCTCACAGTGCTTGGAAATGTACTCATCATCTTGGCCATCAGCTCTGATTCCCACCTCCACAGCCCCATGTACTTCTTCCTCTACAATCTTTCCTTGTCTGACACAGGCTTCAGCACCACCACAATCCCTAAAATGCTGAGAAACATGCAGACCCATAACAAGTCTATAACTTACGCAGCCTGCCTAAGTCAGATATCTTTCTTCTTTCTTTTCGGATGTATGGACAGCCTACTACTTGCTGTGATGGCCTATGACCGATGGGTTGCCATTTGTCACCCTCTACACTACCAAGTTATTCTGAATCCTCGCCTGTGTAGATGTTTGGTCTTGGCATCCTTTTTCATTAGCCTCATGGATTCACAAGTACACTGCCTGATGGTGTCACAACTAATATTTTGCACTAATATAGAAATCCCTCATTTCTTCTGTGATGTTCCAGAGCTTCTAAAACTTGCCTGTTCTAACACCTCTATCAATAACATTGTCATGTTTCTTGTCAGTATAATTACTGGTTTTCTCCCTGCCTCAGGAATCTTTTACTCCTATTATAAAATTATTTCCTCTGTTTTTAGAGTTCCATCATTGTATGGGAAGTATAAAGCCTTCTCTACTTGTGGATCTCACCTGTCAGTTGTTTGCTTATTTTATGGAACAGGCCTTGGTGTGTACCTTAGTTCATCTGTTTCTAGTTCTTCCAGGGAAAGTATGGTGGCTTCTGTAATGTATACCATGGTGGTTCCCATGATGAACCCTTTCATCTACAGCCTAAGGAACAGAGACATCAGGAAAGCTCTCCAGAAAATTGTCAGTTGGATAACATAATATAACTACCTTTATGATCACTTTCTTTATGATATACTTTCTTAAGCTGTGGGTCACAGAGCTGAGGATGGTATCATGAAAAATGTAACAATTCTAATTTTTTGGAGAGGAAAATCATCAAAAATTAAAGCATACATATAGTGAATGAGGGTGTGTCTTGCTATGCTTATCCAAGTTACATGTTATAGCTTCACTGTGACATTGTTTCTAAAAATATAACATTAAAAATTAGCACTGCACATTTTTATACAATAAAACACAAAAATTACAGCCAGAAATACTTTGAATTGAACTCAATTTGTTTTAAATCATTATGCTTTTACTATATGAACACATGGAAACACACATGGTTTAGTTACAGAAAGTAAAATTTTTCAATATTTTCCTAACATAATTCATCATCATAGAGCAGATATTTGCAGTATGCAATTTTTTTAAGAACAGAGAATCATTCCATTTCATCATCTGGCCACTGATAGTATTTCCATGCTCTACAGTTTGCCCCAAACTTGAATATGGAACTCAATGGACTATTAGGATATAGTTATGAAACTGGGTGGAGAACACATAATGAAAGACACAGAGAGTGATGGTAGGGGTCATGTGAAAATCAGAACTTTATAATGGGCAGATCTGGGCCCAAGGGTTCTGCTCAAACTATGGCACCAACCAAGAACAATACGTGCAGTAGACATCTAATCTCTACCCAGATCTAGCCCGTGGACAGGACATCCTCTATAGCTGAGTGGAGAGCAGGGTCTGACTTTCACACGAACTCTGGTGCCCCATATTTGACCACGTCCCCTTGAAAGGGAGGGCCAGTGGCACTCAGAGGAAGGATAGCAGGCTACCAAGAAGAGACATGATACCCTATGATCATATAGAGGGGAAGGAGGTCCCCCATCAGTCACAGACATAGAGGAGGTGAATAGGGTAAAAACGAGAAGGAGGGAGGAACGAGAGGATACAAGGGATGGGATAACAATTGAGATGTAATATGAATAAATTAATTTTAAAAAATGAAAATCAGAACTTTATATGCTTATATTTCATTGTATACATGTATGAACTTCTCTGTCCTGGCCCGCGGGACAGTCAACGGGAGACCCTAGAAATGGAGGGGAAGGGGGACAAGGGGAGGCACGAGAAATGTAGACAAGACAGGTTTCTGATCAAGTCTCATTTATTGAAAATCCTCACAGAGCTTTTATGGGTGGTTACTGGGGCAGATGTATTTGCATAAGTGAGGTCGCTATGGATACCCAATTATAAAATGTTCCAGAAGTTATCTACTTTTACAGCTGCTCTAACCACAGAAGGAGGAAAAGTTCCAGAAAGTGAGAAGTTGTAAAAGGTCTGGATAGTCAAGCAAACAGCTCCATTGACTGCTGTTCCCGGAACAGAGTGGCCTCGCCGGCAGCTGGCCTTTACCTGATCTTACCAGTAGTCTTACTGGAAAAGATAGTTTATAGTCAGAATGGAGTAACTCTTACTATGAGGTCGGAGGTCTAGGATGACCGTTCCCCACACTTCTCTAGAATAAAGAAAATTTTAAATCACTAAAATTTTTTGACTTGATATTAGTGCAGAATTGGCAACAATTTCTGAAGAGGTGTTGAATGTACCCCCCCCCATCTTTGCTATGTATTTATGTAACTCACATATCCTTGCAGTAATGACTACTAACTCAAAATAATTATCAAGTCTGAAAAACAATGAGAAAGTTATATATTCTGATTTGTAATATTTTCAGTCATGATTTTTTTGCTTATGAAAACCTATAAAACCTACCTCTAAATACTAAGTATGCAAATTTGCTTTTATCTTATTAAATGCTAAAATTTTATGAATGATGAAGTTTTTGTTATTATTATATTCTATCAATATTTTGCATTGTACATGAGTTGATTACATCATAACATTTTCTTTTTAATAAATTAATTTGGCCACTTTATATCCTGATCATAGCCCTCTCCCTCCTCTCCTCCAGACTAAACCTCCCTCCCTCTTCACCCATCCCCCTTCCCATATTCTTCAGAAAAGGTGAGCCACACACCCACCCCAGCTCATCAAGCTGCATAAGGACTGAGCATGTCTTCCTCCCCTGTGACTGTCAAGGCAATCCCACAAGGGGAGGTGATCAAAACAAAGGCAACAGAGTCCATATCAGGGACGGTTTGCACTAGGCTTACTAGAGGACCCACATGAAGCCTAAGCTGCTCATCTGTGGAGCAGAGAGGACCTTGGTCCAGTCCATGTATGATCCTTGATTGATGCTTCAGTGTCCACAAGCCCCTCTGGTCTCTGGTTAGTTGGCTCTGTTGATCTTCTTGTGGGGATACTGTCGCCTCCAGATCCTTTTATTCCCTGCCCCCACTTTTCCGTAAGACTCCCTACACATCGCCAGTTTTTCACAGTGTCTCAGCATGTTCCCAACCACTGCCGGGTAGAGCCTCTCAGAAGGCAATTCTTCTAGGCTCCTGCCTACAGGCGTAGAAGAGTGCTATTCATAGTGTAAGGGGTTGGCTCTCCCATAGGATGAGTCTTGGGTTGGGTCAGGCATGGGCTGGGCATTCCCTCAATCTCTGCATTATCCCTGCAATTTTTAGGCAGGTTAATTTGGGGTCAAAGTTTTTGTGGGTGGCTTGATGGTCCCCTCCTCTACTAGGATTCTTGACTAGATAAAGAGTGTCCTCTTCAGTCTCCTTAGGCCCTGCTACTAGGAGTCTCAGATAAAGTCCCCTTATATCCTCCCAGAAGTCTACCTTGACTTAGGTCTCCAGATTGTCACAGAGACACCCCACACACAGACTCTCTTTTCACTGCAGGCTTTCTGTCCTCCTGCCCCTGCTCTGGCCAGGTCTGATCTCCATCCTCATTTCTCTCTGCACTGTCTCTCTCTCTCCTATCTTGTTTCCCCTAATCATCCACTGCTGATGTCTATTTTTTCCCTTCTGAGTGAGATTTAAGCATCTGCCCTTGAGTCCTCCTTGCTTCTTGTCTTCTTTGGGACTATACACTGTGTTGTGTTAATCCTGTAATATATTGCGAAAATCTGCTTATAAGTGAGTGTATGCCATGTGTCTTTTTGGGTCTGGGTTACCTCACTCAGGATGATCTATAATTCTATCCATTTGCTGTAAATTTCATAATTTTTAATAGCTGTTTAGTATTCCATTATATAAATGTACCACAGTTTTCTTATCCAGTCTTTGACAGAGGGACATGTAGGTTGTTTCCAAATTATGGTTATTATTAAAAGGCAGAAATGACCATAGTATAGCAAATGTCCTTGTGGTATGGCGGATCATCTTTCATGTATATGCCAGAGTGGTATAGCTCTGCCTTGAGGTAGAGGTATGCTCAATTTTCTGAAAAACCTCCAGGTTGATTTCTACAGTGGTTGTACAAGTTTGCACTTCCACCAGCAATGTAGGAGTGTTTCCTTTACCCCACATCCTTGCTAGCATGTGTTGTCATTTGAGGTTTTGGTCTTAGTCATTCTGTTAGGTGTAAAGCAGAATCTCAGAGGCATTTTAATTTGCATTTCCCTGATGACTATGGAAATTGAACACGTCTTTAACCGAAATCCTCTATTGAGAATTCTCTCTTTAGCTATATACCCCATTTTAAAAATTGGATCTACTTGGACATGAGTTTTGTGCAGGGTGATAAATATGGTTCTGTTTATGTTTTTCTACATGTAAACTTCCAGTTAGACTAGTAACATTTATTGAAGATATTGTCTTTTTTCATTGTATGGCTTTGGCTCCTTTGTCAAAAATCAAGTGTCTGTAGGTGTGTGGGTTTATTTCTGGGCCTTTGATTTGATTCCATTGATCCAACAGTCTATTTCTATGCCAGTACTATAAAGTTATTATTACTATTATTCTGTATTATAGTTTGGCATCAGGGATGAAGATACGTCCAGAAGTTCTTTTATTGTACATCAGTGTTTTAGCTATTCTGGGTTTTTTGTTTTGTTTTGTTTTTCCATATGAGGTTTAGAATTATTCTTTCAAGGGCTGTAAATAATTATGTTTGTGTATTGATAGGGATTGCATTGTATTTGTAGATTGCTTTCGGTAAGATGGCCATTTTACTATGTTATTTCTACAGATGCACGAGCGTGGTATCTTCCCATCTTCTGACACCATCATCATTTTCTTTCTTCAGAGTGTTGAAGTTCTTTTGATACGGGTTAGAGTTGCTTGGTTAGAGTGACACCAAGATATTTTATGTTATTGTGCTATTGTGATGGGTGTAGTCTCCCTAGTTTCTTTCTCAGCCCATTTGTCATTTATATACAGGGGTGCTTGTGATTTTTTAAAATTAGTCTTGTAACCAGCCACTTTTCTGAAGGTGGGTATCAGCTATAGGAGCTCTCTGGTGGAATTCTTCTTGTCACTCATGTATACTATCATATCATCTGTGAATAGTGATACTTTGACTGCTTCCTTTCAAATTTGTATCCCCTTGATCTCTTTTAGCTGTCTTATTGCTCTAGCTAGAACTTTAGGTACTATATTAAAGAAATATGGAGAGACTGGCAGTCTTGTTGTATCCCTAATTTTGGTGGAATTGCTTTCAGCTTTTCTTCGTATAATTTGATCTTAGCTATTGGCTTTACTGGGTTTACCTATGGGCCTTGTATCCCTGATTTCTTCAAGACTTTATAATGAAGGAGTGTTTGGTTTTGCATCTAACGAGATAATCATGTGATTTTTTTTTCAATTTGTTTTATGGTAGATTACATTGTTGGATTATTGTATGTTGACTCATCCCTAATTCCCTGGAATGAAGCCTATTGATCATTAATTTTTGTTGGATTTGTTTTGTGAATATGTTATTGAGTATTTTTGCATTGACATTTATGAGTGAAGTTATTCTAAAATTCTCTTTGTTTACTCTTTTTGTTATTTAGGTATCAGAGTGACTGGGGCCTCATAGAATGAGTTTGGCAATGATTCTTTTATTTATTTTTTGTGGAATAATTTGGGGAGTATTAGTATTAGCTCTTCTTGAAAGTCTGGTAGAAATCTGTGCTAAAACCATTTGAGGTTGTTTGTTTGTTTGTTTGTTTGTTTGTTTTGGAGAATTTTGATGAGTATTTCTATTTCCTTAGGAGATATAAGACTGTTTAAATGTTTTTTATTTAACTTTGGTAAGTAAAATATCACAAAATGTTCATTTGTTTTATATTTTAGAAATTTGTGAAATTCAGGCTTTTTAAATACAAACTTAATGATTTTTTTTTTTACTTCTTCAGTATATCCTGCTATGTTCCCCCTTTTACTTTCTGGTTTTGTTAATTTGCATACTTTCTCTTCCTTTTTGTTAGTTTAACTAAGGGTCTGTTTATCTAGTTGATTTTCTTAAAGAAACAGCTCCTGGTTGTTTTGGTTTGTTTTTTAATTCTTTGTATTTCTTTCTTTTTTCTATTTTATTGATTTTGGCCCTAAATTTATTTTCTTCTATTTACCCCTCTTGGGTGTGTTTGCTTCTTTTTTTCTAAAGCTTTAAAGT
Organism: Acomys russatus; assembly: GCF_903995435.1. Taxonomy (NCBI): domain Eukaryota; kingdom Metazoa; phylum Chordata; class Mammalia; order Rodentia; family Muridae; genus Acomys; species Acomys russatus. Next base: position 14,528,536 of record NC_067150.1, read on the forward strand.
GAGTTGTTAAATTGCTAGTATGGGATCTCTCCAATTTCTTTATGAAGGCACTTAGTGCTATAAACTTTCCTTTTAGCACAGCTTTCATGGTGTTCCGTAAGTTTGGATATGCTGTGCCTTTGTTTTCATTGACTTTTAAGAAGTCTTTATTTTTTTATAATTCTTTATTTAAATAATTTATTCAGATTACATCCTGATTATCATCCCCTTGCTTGTATCTTCCCATTCCCCCCTCCCTCCCTCTTTCACCCTATTCCCCTCCCTTAGGCCTGTGAAGGAAAGGGACCTCCTTCCCCACCATATGATCACAGCCTATCAGGTCTCAACTGGATAATCTGCTTCCCCTTCCTCTGAGTGCCACCAGGCCTCCTCACCAAGGGGAAGTAGTCAAAGAGGGGTCACTAGAGTTCATGACATAGTTGGTCCCTGCTCTACACCCAACTGTGTCGAATGTGCTGTCCATTGGCTAGATCTGAATAGGGGATCTAGACTAAGATAAAAAAAAAAAAAACTCAAGTGGGGGCTGGAGAGATGGCTCAATGGTTAAGAACACCACCTGCTCTTCCAAAGGTCCTGAGTTCAATTCCAGCAACCACATGGTGGCTCACAACCATCTATAATGTAACCTGGTGCCCTCTTCTGGCCTGCAGGTAAACAAGCAGACAACACTGTATACATAATAATAAAATAAATCTTTTTTAAAAACTCAAGTGGCAGCACATGCTGGTGAAGATGTGGAGAAAGTGAACACTCCTTCATTGCTGGTGGGAGTGAAAATGTGTACAATCACTTTGGAAATCAATCTGGCACTTTCTCAGAAAATTGGGAATGGGACTACCTTAAGACCCACCTATTCTACTCCTTGGAATATACTGAAAGATGCTCCACCACACAACAAGGACATTTGCTCAACTATGTTCAAGGCAGCCTTATTTGTAATAGTCAGAATCTGGAAACAACCTAGATGTTTCTCAGTCAAAGAATGGTTAAAGAAACTGTGGTACACTTACACTCTGAGATACAACTCAGCTATTAAAAACAAGGAAATCTTGAAATTTGCAGGCAAATGGATGGAACTAGAAATGATCATCCTGAGTGAGTTAGCCCAGTATTTAATTTCTTTATTTCTTCCCTGACCCAGTGATCATTGAACAGGTCAGTTTCTGTGAGTGTATTGGCATTTTTTTTTTTTTTTATTTCTGCTGTTGTTGAAATCCAGCTTTAATCCTGGGTTATCTGATAAAGAAAAATGGGTCCATAAATTTTCTTGTATTGGTTGAGGTTTGCTTTGTGACCAAATATATGCCTATTTTTTGTGAAGGTTTAATGTTGTGCTGAGAAGAAAGTGTATTCTTTTGTGTTAATGCGAAAATTTCTGAAGACATGTATTAGGTCCATTTGATACATTACCTCTGTGAGTTTCATTATTTTTCTATTTAGTTTCTGTTTTAATGGTCTGTCCATTGGTGAGAGTGGGTCCATCAGAGCCTTGAGAAGGAATAAACTTGATTTCCTGAGTATGCTGGGAGTGCATACAGTTTGTCATATTCTCTATGTAAAAGCCTTTTCTCAAAACAAAACACATAGTTGAGATTCATAGCCGAGCATTAGGTGTTGAAAGGACTTGGAGGGGATAAAGATGCCAGAAGAGAACCAACAGTCAACTAACCTAGAACCTTCAAGGCTTGTGGAGACAGAGGCACCAACCAAGAAGCATGCATGAATTGGGCCTGCCCCCCCCACACACATGTGCAATCAATGGACAGTTTAATCTTCTTGTGAGTTCCCTAGTAAGTTTAGTAGGTGTTGTTTATGGCATGGACTCTTGCCTGCTTTCACCATTTCTCTCTGGCAAGGCTGCTTTGTTTGGCCTCAGTGGATGAGGATAAACTCAGTCCTGACGTGACTTGATGTGCTGAAGTGGGTTGGTGGGTAGATCCCTGTTTTGAGAGGAGGAGAGGAGGATGATGGAAGGAGGTTGGAAGTGAGAAAACCAGGAGGAAAGGAGGGAGGGGCTATGATTAGGATATAAAATTAATATATAAATTAAAAACAAACATGATTATAAAAGTTTTTAAGTCATGAAGAGCCCCATGAGGATCAGAGAGTCATTTAACCCTAAACCTGTATTTATTTATTTTGTATTGAAAATATATTCTTCTCTCATACAATATATCCTGAACACAGTTTCCCATCCTTCCAGTACTCCCAGACCTCCCCTTCTCCTCACCTAGACCCACTCCTCCTCTCTTTCCCTTCTGAGAGGAGCAGGCCTCCTAGAAACAACAACCAAACATGACATAACAAAATAAAATAAGCTAAGGCAAAAGCCCTCATATTAAGGTTCGACAAGGCAATAATGTAGAAGGAAAAGTGTTCCAAGAGCAGGCAAAAAATTCAGAGATACTCTCTCACTGTCCTCCCATATGAGCCCTGTGCAGTTGAATGGGTGTGCCATGTTCTTTTGTTCCTTCTGACTCCTGTAACCCTTTCTCCCCCTTTTCTACAGGCTCCTAAGCTTGGGAACATAGGCTGGCATGGGCTCCGTCTCATGGTCTGGGCCTCAAGTAAAACCAGATATTAATTGGTCATTCCCATAAATTCTGCACCACCATTTCCCCAGCACATTTTGCATGAAAGACAGTTTGTAGGTCACAGGTTTTGTGGGTGGGTTGGTGTCCATATTTTTTTCAGTACCGTGCAAAGTACATTGCTATACCAAGGAGACTAGAAATAGCTGTGAAGGGTCCATGCAGACACCAGTTTAACCTCTTCATGTTTTATGACCTGTGTGGACATTGCTCTCAGAAATGGGTCATGCTGTCAGTTTTCTAGGAATTACCCTCTGTCCTTGGATAATCCTGAATTGTTTAGGAATCTCCATGGATGCCCTTGGCCGACAACTCTACCAAGTGCAACTCTGAGCCTACTTTGGAAGTTTTGTAGGATTAAAAAGATGGCCAGTTCAGACTCCATATACTCGATTACTAGGAGTACTCACTAGGGCATCCTCTTAGACTCTAGGAAGTTTCCACTGCATTCAGTTTCCACACAACCCCCCAAGATCCTACAATTCCAGTTGTCTCTTCTCACACTCTTCCTTTCATCCCTTACCAACAAATGATCCAACCTGCCCACATCCTACCTGCCCTCAGTTGACCTGCAAAATCTACTCTATTTCTCCTTCCCAGTGAGACCCATGAGTACCCCCTTTAGTCTCCCTCTTTACCCAACCTCTCTGAGTATGTGGATTTAACTTTTATTATCATTTACTTAACAGATAATATCAACTTAAATGTGAATTACACATTTGTCTTTCTACATATTAGTTATTGTACTCAGGATGATGTTTTCTAATTGTATCCATTTGCTTACAAATTTCATGATCTCATTTTTAACACCTGAGTAATACTCCATAATGTAAATGTACCACATTGTACTTTGGTTGAAGACACCTAGGTTGTTTCCCATTTGTGGCTATGACTTAAAAGGCTGCAATGAACATGGTTGAGCAAGTGTCCTTTTGGTAGAATGGAGCATCCTTTGGCTGTATGCTCAGAAGTACTATAGCTGGATCTTGAAGTAGATCAATTCTCAATTTTCTGAGAAACCTCCATATTGATTTCCATATTAACTTTACAAGTTTTCACTCCCATGAGCAATGGATGACTATTATCCTTGCTTCACATTCTTACCAGTAGGAGCTGTCATTTTTGTTGTTGTTCTGAGACATTCTGACAAATGTAAGATAAAATATTTAAATAGTTTTGATTTGCATATGTCTTATGGCTAAGTATGTTGAATAATTTTAAATATTTCTCAGCTGTTTGAGATTCCTCCAATGAAAATTCTCTTTTTAGATTTGTACCCAAGTTTTTAATTGGATTATTTGGGTTTTTTTATATCTTAATTTCTTGAGTTATTTCTATATATGGATATTATTCCTCTACTGGATACAGAGCTGGTAACCATCTCATCTTTCCCCATTCTGTAACCCGGTGATTTATCCAATGGGGGGGGGCATTTATTTGCTTTACAGAAGCTATTGAGTTTCATGAAGTCCAGTTTATTAATTTTGTATATTAGTGTATGCACTATCAGTCTTACGTTCAGAAAACTGTCTCTTTTACCAATGTGTTCAATGTTATTCCTCATTTTCCCTTCTATCGGGTTCAGTTTTATGTTTTATGTTGAAGTCTTTGATCCACTTGCACCTGAATTTTCTGCAAGGTGATAAATATGGATCTATTTGCGTTCTTCTAAATGTGGAAATTTAGTTTGGCCAGCACCATTTGTTGAGGATTTTCATTATGTCCTAGATTTCCTGGGTGTTTTGTGTGAGATTTTTAGATTTAAATTTTTATTTAACTAATGTATCAATTTCTTGTATCTTCTACATCTGAGATTCTCTCTTCTATTTCTTGTAGTCTATGGTTGATGTAATTCCTATTATCTTACTTAGGTTTTCCATGTCCAGGATTTCTTCAGTTTGTATTTTCTTTATTGCTTTTATCCATTTCTTTCACCTGTTTGATTGTATTTTCCTGTATTTCTTTAAGTGGTTTATTCACTTCCTCTTTAAAGGCCTCTATCATCTTCATAAGATTGGATTTAAGGCCATTTTCCTGTGCTTCAACTATGTTAGGAGATCCAAGGTTTGTTTGAGTAGGATAGCTGAGCTCTGATTGTGCAATATTGATCTGACTGTTGTTTACTGTGTTCTTATGCTTGTCTCTAACCATTTATGTTTTGTGGTTACTATAGACTTATATTCTGATTTCTGAGTTCATCATTGTTATATAGGTGTTTTGCAAATTTTTCCTCTTAGGGTTTTTTTCTTCTCTCCGTCTTCTTGCCTTAGTTCCTTGTGGTTCTGCTGCTAGTGAGTCTCCAGGTCCATTATGGTTTCTCCACTGAAATTTTTGTAGACTGCATAGCCTCTGGAGTTTGAGTGCTAACTTTGTCTCTGGGGTCCCTTGTACCAGCATGACCTGGGTCCTAAAGTATTTGAGTGGCCTCTTGGAAAGCAGGTGGAGTTGTGGCCCACAAAATGGAGTTCACAGCTTAGGGGTACAGTTTACCACTGTTGTGTGTGCTTTCAGGGATGTAATGTGCAAGGACTTGGGAGGTGTGTCTTACATGGTGTCCCTAGCGTTGGTGGGCCTCCAGGATATCAGGCAGCAACGTGTGACATAAAATGGAGCTAAGGGTATAAGGGAAAGTTTACCACTACTGTGTGCTTTTAAGGGACTTGGCAGGCAATAGTTTGGGGGAGAATCTCACCTGGTAACCCTGGTGCCATCAGGCATCCAGGAAAACAGGCAGAGCTTTGGGATAGAGAGTAGGGCACAGATGATAGGGTGCCAAGTTTATAATTATTTAAGAACAAACTTTTTTTTTTGTATGTGTTGGGTGTGGATCCCAGGTACCTATTCTCTATGCTAAGTAAGCTTTCTACCACTATTTTTTTTAAGATTTATTTATTTGTTTTATGTATATGAATGCTCTGTTTTTATATACACCAGAAGAGGGAATCAGATTCCATTACAGATGGTTGTGAGCCACCATGTGGTTGCTGGGAATTGAACTCAGGACCTCTGGAAGAGCAGCCAGTGCTCTTAATCTCTGAGCCATCTCTCCAGCCCCAAGAACAAACTCTTAAGGAAACTATTTATTGCAGTGCCAAAAAAAGAAATAATTTTTTAACATCCACGAATTCCAATCAAATGATTTTAAAAAATAACTTGAACGCATTAAGAAAGACCATACTGTAGACTAATGAGATGTTGAATGAAGAAAGATTTTAGTAAAGAAAATAAAATAGTAGTGCTACAAATGGAACTCTCAGTAACATGAGAAGCCTCTGGAGATTATCACCAACAGCATTTATCAGCTTGAAATTGCTAAGGACCTGTTTATACATTCAAAGTGATTTATCTTATAAACACAAGAATGTTAGATCACACAGTGGTGAAAAATAACTGGCTGTTTAGGAAGCTAAGACAGCCAAGACAATTTGACTGTGGACATACAAAAGTGTAATACTCCACAATAATTTATATGTTAATCAGTCTTATAGAATGTTTAATGTTGTTGAAGCTTTTCCTGTGAAGTTGAGTTAATGTGTAAAAATAGAAATATAAAAGTAAAGATTACCAGTATGTAAGATCAAAATACATCAATACTAAAATATTAAAAAACACTTAGAAATCTGTGGAGTAATGGGATTGCTTGAACACTGTTTTCTGTTTATTTGTTTATGTTCTCTGTTTATGTAGCCCTGGCTGTTCTCAAAATTGTTCTGTAGACCAAGCTGGCCTCAAACTCAGAGATCCATCTGCCTCTGCCTTCCATGTGCTGGAATTAAGGTGTTTACCACAGGTGTGCCAGTTCCATGCTGAATACTGGTTTCTAATTGTAAAAAAAAAAAAAAGAAAGAAAAAAAAAGAAAATTAACAAATACCAAATTATTGTATTATCTGTTTAGTATAATCACAAGAAAAATTAGAATTTCAGAAAAATATGTGTGTTTGTGTGTGGAGGGGTTGTCTTGAAATAAACCAAAACAGTAAGGAAAATCCCACATGGTGTCATTGATATTTGCACCTTTTTAAGTTCATCCTAGAGAAATAGAAGAGGGGGTTATCAGTGGTCAGGACTATTGGAGGGTCATATTAGACAGACACTTGTCAAATATGACAAAATCACATTTAGACTAGAGAAATGTACAGTAGTACGTACAGCTGCATAAATATAATTAGCAATATATTTCTAAAATATGACTCGTGAGTAGTATTCTTATATAAAATAGTAACTTTGTAAATATGTTAATTCTCACTTTTCATTTATGAATAACATAAAACACCTCTAGACTTGACATTGCACGGACTATGTAGACATGATTTTATCTGTCAAACTGAATGGTTAATTTAAAAACTGAAAAATAAACCATGGAAGTTTATAGTACAAAAAAAAAAACATTACTTTCCTTTGTAATGCCGTGGATGTAGTATTTCTCAAACCTACTAATGCTCTTAAATTTGTTATGTTTTCATTCTTTTATAAACCACCCAAAACATTTGAAGCTATTTAGTTCCATATTCTTTATAACTGTAACAATTTCCTCTATTAGCTCAATAATATCACTAAATGAGATTTTCCCACTATAATAGTCATAAGTTTTTCATTCTGCTTTCTAAATTTATATTGATTCCTATGATTATGTTTAAAATAACTTGTTATCAGTATACTTCAAGGGGAGATGTTTTTCATTATTATACTATTATTGTTAATATTAATATACTCCTTTAAAATACTTATTTGGAGTACACATTATTTATATAATGTATATTGTTTTAAATTTTCAGATTTCTTTGCATTGTTTGTTGTAGAATTAACATTTCCTTTAGGGACATAGGATGATTTTTAACCAAATCTACATAAAGAGTTCTTCTTTAGAGAAAATAAATCAATCTCCCTTTGCTATTAACTACATAAACACAAAATTGACTAACAATTATTAATTTTCTTTTTTGTACCCCAAGGATTGAGTTTGGAGAGTGTAAAGACAATAGAACAATTTAAATAATGAGGAGCTTTGAGAATTCAAGCCCTGGGACACATGACAATTTAATAATGCTCTTTCTCATCCGTTTCTCCCTATTTCCAATGTCTGTGCTGTGAGAACTCATCTGATTCTTCTGTGAACAGGTAACTGAGAAGAAAACCCTTCAGTAACAAATACTGGAAGAGCTGGTATGCTCTGGTCAGGGCTGGTGGGGCAGGTGTTGAAAGCAGAGGGGATGCATGTACCGTGCTAGGCTCTTAGAATAGTGCAAGCTAGAAGGTGCCCCTGTAGTGCATTGTTATAAACACTCTGTACTTCAAAGGCACTGCAGTTTCAATGGAGTCAATTTTCCAGATCTTATTCTGTTTCCATCTCTCCACCTTTGAAATATTGGGGATTTTCTCACATTTTTTTTTCTGAAGAGAATCTATTTATTCTCCACTCTTTTGTGTGACTTGCAGAGTCCTGTCAGACTTCCTAGTTTTATATTTCATAACTATTCAAAATCCATTTCAAGATTTATGTTCTCCTGTTCACCCAGTGTTACTCCCTTTAAATGTATGGTGGTTTTTATTTTAATTCACTATTCTTTCATGTACCTACATTCAGGCATACAAAATATTGGAAGATTTCTCTTTGTATGTGATTTCTCATCAATATTTACTTCACTTCCAACATTTGCATTTATTCAGGTCCTAAAATTTAATAGGCAAAATCCAATTCTCCAAAAATACAAACAATGATACAAAACAATCAAGATGTCAGACTAATAAAGAATATGAATTAATCAGTGTTACAGTGGCATAAAGAAAATTCAGAAGATAGTTCATGAACCTCATACCTTTCCTTGATGCCTTCACCCTTTGCTTCTTATTTCACTGGCCTTTCAATTTCCCCACCAATATCAGATCCCTACATCACAGAGTAACTATGTACTCTTCTCTCAGCCTGTGTGCCTCTCTCTCTCTCTCTCTCTCTCTCTGTGTGTGTGTGTGTGTGTGTGTGTGTGTGTTGTCTATTATATTTTTGCCTCTGCTCAAACATTCCTTTTTCAGAGAAGATGATGTTTTCATTCTCTCACTCTCACGGGATGAGTTACTTTATTATTTTGCAGGTATTTTGTCACAAGTTAAGTAACATTAAATCATAAATCTCTCTTTTTTCTATGATAATTTGGTTTACATTGTGTTTCAATATTTGTGATCATAGTCATTAATTGTATATTTTGACCATTAGTGCTCCTGGTTTAACAACAATGTATCCCTACCCCTATCTATGGACATATAAGCACATATGGAAATGCACCCCCTGATTTATTATAACGATGGTGTGCTTTATTGTTTCCTACTCTTAACTACGTAGACCGCGTTCTCTTTTCTTTTTTCCAGAGACATTCACTTGGAAACAATTATTTGGAAAAAAAAAAGGAGGTTGGGAAATCTCATTAACTTTAAGTGGTTCATGGTTTTCAAATGGAAGGAACATCTATTGTATTTATATTAATAAATTTATTTTCAATTTCTGCTGCTTCATGTAACACAATCTCTCAATGATTATTATTCCTGACAAACTTAAGAGTTCTCATAATTTTCTCAAGTTTATACAGATGTCAATGAATGAACCCAAATTATGTTTAAGAAACCTGACACAGTAATTCTAAGTAAATCACAATTCGACATTTACTTTTTGAATTTTAAGTACCCAAAATAATTATTATAAGAAAGTGATTAATACTAACAATAATAGTATAATAATAAAAACCAACACCCATTGAAATACATTGTTCATAAGGTATTTTTAAACATAAAGCATAATAATTGCAACATCATGAAGTAGAAAGCAATTAAAGTCTCAGAGGGGAAAAGCTCATGAAAATAAGAGTGGAGAAATCTCATTTAGTGAATATTATCAAGCTATTAAAAGAAATAAATTATTACAGTTATAAAGTAAAAGGAATTAAATCATTTCAAATGTTTTGGAGGATTTATTAAAGAATAAATTATCTATATAAGTTCACACTGAAGAATTCCAGTAATAGCAGTTTTAGATAATAAAGGGGAGAGATATTTGAATTAATTAAAAGCAATAGTAATTAGCCAGATGAGGTGTGGTGGTGCATGCCTATAATCCCAGCACTCTGTGAGGCAGAGGCAGGAGGATCTCTATGAGTTTGAAGCCAGACTAGTCTCCAAAGTGAGTCCAGGACAGCCAAGGCTACCCAGAGAAACTCTGTCTTGAAAAAAAAAAAAAAGAAGATTTACACTTGTTTTTAAATAGTGAAGAAAATTACTTGGTTAAGTAAATGGCATTCATTGTTTGAATGAAAGATAAGCCTCCAAGGGTTATTCTGGGGCACGCCAGTGAATATTATTTGAAAACCATCCTTAAATTATCTCTAGCAGATACAAAAGATACATGGAAACAGAGAACCACACACTGATAGCGGAATTTCTCATCCTGGGTCTCTCAGATGATACTGAACTGCAACCTGTTCTCTTTGGACTGTTCTTGTCCATGTACCTTGTCACGGTGCTCGGGAACCTGCTTATCATCCTGGCTGTCAGTTCTGACTCCCACCGCCACAACCCAATGTACTTCTTCCTCTCCAATCTGTCCCTTATTGACGTCTGCTTCGTCTCAACCACAATACCAAAGATGCTAGTGAGCATGCAATCACAGAGAAAAGACATCTCCTACATAGAATGCCTTACCCAGGTATATTTTTTTAATACTTTCGCTGGAATGGATAACTTTTTACTTGCTTTAATGGCCTATGATCGCTTTGTAGCAATCTGTCACCCGCTCAAGTACACTGTTATTATGAACCGTCGGGTGTGTATCCTTCTGGTTCTGATGTTTTGGATCATCATGTTCTGGGTCTCCATAATTCATGTTCTGTTAATGAAGGAACTGAACTTCTCTAGAGGCACTGAAATCCCACATTTCTTCTGTGAACTGGCTCAAGTTCTCAAGGTATCCAACTCTGACACCCACATCAATACCATCTTTCTGTATGTGGTGACTTCCCTACTAGGTGTGATTCCTATGACAGGAATTCTTATGTCTTATTCACAGATTGTCTCATCCTTACTAAGAATGTCCTCTACTGTGAGTAAGAACAAGGCCTTTTCCACCTGTGGGTCTCATCTCTGTGTGGTCGCCTTGTTCTATGGGTCTGGATTTGGAGTTTATTTCAGCTCTTCCATGTTCCATTCTTCCCAGGGAAGAATGATCGCCTCATTGATGTACGCTGTGATCAGCCCCATGCTGAACCCCTTCATCTACAGCCTGAGAAACAAGGATGTGAAGGGGGCCCTTGGAGAACTTTTAGACAGAGTTTCTTCTTGTACTTCATGGATAATTGACATGAGAACTAAATTCATACTGAGTACTGTAAGGCAAGTTTTGTGAACATACCTCTCCTGGGTCTTTTTCTATCACAAGTCATATGCCTAATGCACACTATTCTGAAAGTATATGTACGTTTGCATTTGTATATTTTTTCACAGAAAATATTTTAATCCCCCTATGCATGGTGTTTAAAGTTTACATATGTTCTTATGGTTTTTAATATTCTAAGTTCGATATGAATTATGACTCATGAGTTCATAGAAGTTCATCTTAAGTAATGTTTTAAAGGTTACTGTGCTTCACCTTAATTTGATAGTATTCTTGTTTTCCCTAAATGAAATGTAATGAAAAACTAACACCAATGTTGTTATCATATCAGTTGTTATTATCATTTAACATATGAGTTTTCATCCTGAAAACAATGTATTATTTTTTATTTTAATTTTATTAAAATTATTTTATTTTATTAATTTTTATTTTATTTTTGAGATAATATTCTAATTCTATTCCTCCCCTTATTTCTCCCTTCCCAAACCTGCCCCTTTTTCTTCAAATTCATGTCCTCTTTATTAACTGTTATTGCAAATGTATATATAGAGAGAGAGGGGGTGTGGGTGTATTTATAAATATAATCAGTTCAACTTGTATGATATTATGTGTTTGTATTCTTCAGAGCTGAACGTTTGACATAGTGTGCTCTTCCATTGGAAAGACCACCTTTTCTGCTCCCAGATCTTTCTCAGTTGTCTATAGTTACAAGAAACTATCTATAGTTTGACATGTTTACTCCTGTCATCCTTGTTCAACTCATATTTGGGCAGTCATGTTGGAGTGCCTTTATGGTTGTCACTTCTGGTATTACTTCTGATATTACCTGAAGACACAATCTCACAGTCTCTGATGCTTTGTATCTCATAAATTTTCCTTCTATTTTTTTTTCTACAATATTTGCTGAATCTTGGGTTTAGAGATGTTTTGTAGGTGCATCCATTCGTACCAGGCATGACAACTTATACTTGGTTGGTTGTGGTTTTCCGTAATGTTCTCTGACAGTTGCAAAGAGAAGCTGCCTTGATGAATAGTGAAGACTGCACTTATCTGTAGGTATAAGGACACATACTTATAAACTGTTAATAGGAATTATCATGGTTTAGTAAATTAATGGCTGCATGTTCTCCTTCAGTATCATGATATGTGAAGGTACTATTCAAACTTCCAACAGAGATAGAAAAGCAACAGTTCTATCTAGCTGTGACTCCCATGAGAGTCATCAACCACACTGAAGACCAGCATGGTATGATAACCTTAAAGGAACAAAAGTGGTGCACATTCTTTGTATGTATGAAGAGTCCGCAGTTCACTCTTTGGACTTAAGACCTGCTCATCAAGAAAACAATATAGCTGGTACTTCAAAGCTAGCTAACTACACACTGCTAGTGCGGTCATGGTTTCTTAGTTTTATGATTTCTCAGGGGAGAATCTGAGGTTGTGGTGGATTGTTATGCAAGCCTTATACTTAGTTTTATATTTAATGCCTTTCTTTATGAAATGATGATTGGAGTTTGGACATGAAATCTCTATATAGTTGTTTCATTCCTGTGATTCTTTTTATAATTGGTTGTACACTTTATTAGTCTGCTCCTTCGAAATTTGCACGAGCACAGAAGGTTGTTCTCTACAGAATCTCTATTCCTTTACCTATTATCCAACCCCCAGCTCACGTTTTGCCATCAGTTTTACCAAGTATACAAATTGTACTTTTCCTTGCCATGAATCCATCCACTATATAATCTTGATATTTGATGCTTGTCACATATGCTTTTGCAAGTGTTTTCAATACTCTGACAGTTTTCTGTTTTGGAAGGAGCTGTTTATATACATGTATAGTATACATGTGCCATAAATAGATCTCTTAAAGTTATTGTTGTTTAACTAGACCTTTTTAAATAACATCTATTTAACAACCTTCCCTTAAACTCTGATAGTCTGTTTATTCTGTATGAGGTATACTACTTAAAATCCAAGTATAAGAAAATGCATGTCACATTTCTCTTCTTATCTGATTCTCATTTTACATGGCCTAATGATAAAGTGATTTATCAATGTTGTAACAAATGTATTATTTTATCCATGTGCCTGTATATTTCTGCATTAGATACACCACATTTATCTGTACACCTTAAACATTTACATAAATCTACACACAATTGAAACTAATTCTGCCAAAATAATGAGAATATACAAAAATCTTGATGCATTGATTTAATATCTGTTGGATAGACATGTATAAATGAGACTAATAAATCTTATGTTTCTCATTTTTGAGAAAATTATTTTTGTTCTTTTTATAAATATTATATTAACTTATGTTATATTCAACTTATGTTGAATTAACTTAGTAAATTCAAATATTTACTATTTTATAAATATTTATTGTCCATTATATTTTTATGACTTTTTAGAAGTATACATTAATATTCTATTACAATTTTCATTTTTGTATTATCTTTATGATCATTGAATTAGTGATATTGGATAATATGTTCTAATATCTTTTATTTGTTTATATTTTTGAGGATTTTCTGATCAGAACCTTTGTTGATTTTAAGCAGATTATTTATTTTTAATCCAATTATTATTATTTTGTCACAGTTGAATTGTGTGATTTTTAAATACTTCATGTTGAACTCTTAACTAATAAATGTTTTCTAAATATATTCTTCTCTCATTTAGCCTTCTTTCCTTTCTTTTGCTAAAGGCACTTGTAATATTTCAAAATGTATTTTAAGGACTTTATTAAAATATGATAATTATAGAAAAATGGGTTTCATTATATAATTTTCATGCATGTACAAAATGCAATTTGCTTATATTCCACTCCTTTTAGTCCCTTTTCTCATCCCAACTCTCTTCTTTCTTTCATGTCATTTTCTGTAACCTGGTAAGTTTTATTCGCTTGTTTACAGGAGCATGTGGACCTTACAAATGGCTATCCTACTTTAATGTATTTCTCTCGCCCATCAACAGTAACTTCAGAGATGGGTAGGGCCTTTTAAGTCTCTCCTGCTTCCATGAAAAGGTGTGGCAGTTCCAATTTTGTGGAGGTCTTGTGCAGTTAATCACACCTTCTATAGATTCCAGGGTACAATAACTGTCATGACTGGAAGCTAGCATTCCACACCACCCTCCTCAGGTTTCTCCGGCTTTTCAATTCTTTCTACCCCTTCTTCCAGAATGTTTTCTGAATTATGGGGTGATACTATGATTGTGGCACTTAGGGTTGGAAGTTTATACTTGGTATGATGTAAACCCGAGAGACAGACAGACAGACAGACACAGACAGAGACAGAGAGACAGAGACAGAGACAGAGACATAAACACAGAGACAGAGACAGAGACATAAACACAGAGAGAGAGAGAGAGAGAGAGAGAGAGAGAGAGAGAGAGAGAGAGAGAGAGAGAGAGAGAGAGCCCCATGGCTGGAGAAGCCATGGGACCTAATGGGATGATACAAGATACGGCTGTCAGTTTTCTCCAAATAAACATTCTGTGCCTGACAAACTACCTTCTAATTGGCTGATTCAGTCAGTACCCATAGAATAATGCAGCTGGCAATTTTGGTGGGAGGAGCTTCTTTTTTAAGTGGTCAGATGTGTCTGCAGAGAGGTATAGGTTTACAAAGCATTGTATAGGCTGTCTTTCTCCCTCTGAAAATTGTTCAGCTGTGAGTGAAAGAGGTGGTATTATCCAGTCTCGGTTTGTGAGTACTTTTACTGTCTGCACTTTTGGTACATACTCATAGGCAAACATGGATTGAACACTTCCATCGTATATCCTCCCACACAATTTCCTACCCAACAGCGTACCTATTCATTAGTTGTGTGAAGCAACATCCTAGACTATTCTCATATTTTCATTAGTCTTTCTTTTAGTCTTACACTTAAGTCTTTATCATCTTCATTTTTTTTTTCTTCTTGGAATAGGGAAACCTAATCTGATTCTTCTGCATGTGGGTTTCCTAGTTTCCTATCAGCTTTACCAATTAGACTGCCCTTTACCCAACATGTCTCGGATATTCTCAAAAGCTATCAAATGGTCAAATTAATTTATGAATGTATTTCTGTATGTGTAACAAGTGACAACTTTTCATTTTAAAATAATTGCTGTAATAATTATATACAAAAATTATATACATTAACTGTGACATTTGATGCTTTTATCTATATACTGTACATTTTAGTAATTTATAATTACATATATAATCAACTTGTCATGCCATTTTCCTCTCTACCTTTTCTTTTTTGTTTTTATTTTATGTGCATTGGTGTAAGGGTTTCAGATCATCTGGAACTGGAGTTACAGACAGTTGAGAGCTGCCATGTGAGCTCTGGGAATTGAACCCAGGGCCTCTGGAAGAGCAGCCAATGAGTGCTCTTAACCACTGAGACAACTTTCCAGCGCCTCTTTCTACCTTTTCTTGTTTGTCCTTTAATCTTTCACTGAGCAGCCATCCCATTCGTATATAGCACTGCTTTGACATTATCTTCTTTTACAATCTTTTATAATCCTTTTGTTATTCCTGTCTGATGTCTGCAATTTTTTGCTTAAAACTATGATACCCTCTTATATTTCCTTTCTAAAATTTCATTCCTTTTTATGTCTGATAGGACGCTATTATAAAAATATGTGCCATAATTTCTCTTTCCACTAACATGTTAATGGGAACTTAGATTGATTTTAGATCTTCATTACTTTGAAGAGTTTCAGCATAAAAATAGTTATACAGTTAGCTGTTTGTATGCTGACTTCAGATACATAACCAAGAATGCTATAGGTGGTTCCTAGAGTGGCTTTATTTTGAGTTTGTACGTGTATTAATGTGTGCGTGTGTACATGTGTGTGTGTGTGAGAGAGAGAGAGAGAGAGAGAGAGAGAGAGAGAGAGAGAGAGAGAGAGAGAGAGAGAGATAATAAATATTATTTATTTATTTTATTTTCTTTATTCTTTTCTCATATAATACATCCAAACTTCAGGCTCCCCTCCTCCAAGGTTCCTCAATTCCTCTTTCCTCCAGTATCATTGCTACTTTGTTTTCCTTCAGAAATGAGCTGACCTCTCAGTGATATCAACCAAAAACAGCATAAAGAGCTGCAATGACTAGTCATAAAACTGCATATCAAGTCTGGATGAGGCAACTCAGGAGAAGAAGGGCCCCATGAGCAGGCCAAAGAGTCAGAGACAACCCCACTCCCGCTGTCAGATGTCTACCAAAAACTCCAGTCTAACCACAGCGTGTATGCAGGGGCCAAGCACAGGTCCACCCAGCTGTGCGGTTGCTGCTTCACTCTCAGGGAGTGCCTGTGAGTGTGCTGAGTTGGCTCTGTGAACTGTGTCCACAACTCCCCTGGCTCCTACAATCCTTCCTCCTTCTCTTCTGCAGGGTTCCCTGTGGTCCCCCTAATGTTTGGTTGTGGGTCTCTCTATCTGCTCCCATAAGCTGCTGTAGGAAGCCTCTCTGATGATTATTGGGTTAGGCACTGACCTATGATTATGGAAGAATATCACTAGGAATTAGGAATCATCTCATTGACTTTTTCCTTTTTTTGTTTTTTTGTTTTGTTTTGTTTTGTTTTGTTTTTGTTTTGTTTTTTGTCAGTCATATTTGTTCTACCTTAGGTCTATGAGCCATTCAGCTTCCAGACCCTGGCAGTGTTGAGCATGAACTCCCTCTTGTGTCATAGGCCCCAAATTACACCAGTCATTGGTTAGCTGCTCCTACAAGCTCTGAGCCACCACTGCCTCAGCACATCTTATGTAGAAGGGGTTGTGAGTCATAGGTTTAGGGGAAGAGTTGGTGTCCCAGTCCCATGAAGGTGAACCTAGCCTGGTTGCATAAGGTTCAGTTCAGGGTTTATATTTTGCATTTATAGGACTCCTCCCTAGAGTAACCAACCTGCACAGGTTCTAGGACGTTTCCACTACACTAGGTTTCCACATTGCATACTAAATACCCACCTATTTTGGTTTCCTTTCATGTACTCTCTCTATATATATATACTTCCTTCTTTCATATAATCTCTCCTGATTTTATCCCTACCCACCTCCTGTACACCCACAAAATGTATTTTCTTTACCCAGGGAGATTAATGTGTCTCCCTAGATCTTTTCCCTTTATCTAATTTCTCTGACTGTGTGGATTGTAGTGAGCTTCCTTTACTTAACATCTAATGTCCACTTAAATGTGAGTACAGATCATTTTTGCCCTTATGGATCTGGGTTCCTTCATTTGGGATGATTTTTTTTTCTAGTTCCATTCAGTTGCCTGCAAATTTCATGATGTCATTTTTTTCTAGCAGCTGGATAATACTGTGTATTCTTTGGTAGAAGGACATGGAGGTTGTTTCTAGTTACTAGCTATTATGAATAAAGCCACTATTGACGTAGTCGAGAAAGTGCCCTAGTGGTAAGATGGGGCATCTTCTGGGTACATGCCTAAGAGTGGCATAGCTGTATTTTGAGGTAGACCAATTCCTAATTTTCTGAGTAACTGACATATTGATTTTCATAGTGGCTATACAAGTTTGCACTCCCACTGGCAATTTAGTATTCCCCTTTCTCCAAACCCTCACTAACATAAGCTACTGATCTGCCATTCTAAGAGGAATAAGATGGAATCTCAAAGCGGTTTTTATTTGCACTTTCCTGGTGGCTAAGGATGTTAGACATTTTAAATGTTTCTTGGCAATTTAAGATTCCTCTAATGGGAATTCTCTGTTTAGGTCTATATCCCATTTTTAATCGGATTTTGTAGTTTGCTGATGCCTAGTTTCTTGAATTATTTATATATTTTAATCAAAGACCGAGTACTATGTCCGTACACCTATGGACAGCTGATTTTGATAAGGAAGCCAAAAATACACAATGAAAAAAAGCATATTAAACAAATGATACTTATCTAGCTGTATGTCTGCATGTAAAATAATGAAAATAATCAGTATTTATCATGCTGCACAAAATTCAAGTCCAAGTGGATCTAATACTCCAACATACAACAAGACACACTAAATCAGGTAGAAGAGAATGCATAGGTACAAAGGATAATTTTCTAAACAGAATAGCAATAGTGCAGGCTCTAGATCTACAATTAATAAATTGGACTTCATTAAACTCTGAAAAGCATCAGTAAGGCAAATAACACAGCCAATAAGACAATACCACATCCTGCAGAATGAAAAAAGAGTTTCACCAGCTTCACATCTTATTGAGAGATAATATCAATTTTTTTATTTTTAATATATGCATTACAGAAAATAAAACTCAAGAAATCAAGAACCAGTCTTCCAGTCACATGCAGCTCAGCTTGATTTGGACTTCTAGATACTGCCAGTAGGCACACATTTAGGTAATTGGGATTGTGCAGTGCATACTGTGCTTTCCCCCCACATTGTGAATATTCACCAATTTTAAAAAATCCCATGCTACATGAGCATTTTGGCAGCAAAGAATACACCATGCCATCTCAGTCTTTTAGGAAAAATGTAATTCTGTCTTCCTTGGCAATAAAAATGTAACAGAAGACAAAGATGTCAGCAGGCCTCCAGACAGAAGTACTAGCAAATTTACAATTAAAATTCTGCATTCTCTCAATGCTCAGTATACAAGGAAATACAAAGCAACCAACCACAATAAGCACAGCGTTCCAAAGGTTATCATCAGATCCATATGCTAAAAATATGAAGAAGAAGGCATTTTCCTGCCTAATATATGTATTTTTATGAAGTAGCTGGAAGATTCACCTATCACAGGGAGTCTCAGAATGTCATTCTTAACACAACAGATCTCACATTGTGACACTTTATCTGCCCCTCGACAGCTAGTCTAGCAAAGTGAATTAATTAAGGTGTCCATATGTGGCTTAATAACTCTATGTTCAAGAGGAATATTTTCTGTCAGTTCTATTATATTTACCATCTCTACTTTTAACCATATGATATTCCTTAGGACAGTTATAACATTCAGGTGTTGTGGAATAAATTTTGTGCACAATAAAAAACAAGTACTTTACCAGAAACATACATATAGTCCCCTGTGTACTGCTGTAAACTGTCTTCTAGATGTGGTGATACTACCAAAGTGTCCTTCCTTCATCCATCCTCATCCATCCTCGTCCATCCTCGTCCATCCTCGTCCATCCTCATCCATCCTCATCCATCCTCGTTCTCTTCTATGTACAACTCAGGTTCTGGATGGTGTTAGTGAAAGCATTAAGGCCACACCCAGAGGAAGCTCCTCCTGAAAACTAGCAAAACTTTTATGGTGATTATTTTGCTACTTCCTTTGGGCCTTAGAACTTATTCTCTAATGCTTGTGAATATTAACTTAAATTCACATCTAAACAATGGCTTGGAAACCAGAACAAGCAAACAGGTACAGTAGCGTCCTCTGGCACTATTCTTTCCTATAGCCCACCTCTACCATCCGCTAACAGCATATGCCAGCAGTTCTCAATCTGTGGTTCATGACCCCTTTGAGAGTCAAACACCCTTTCACAGGGGTCACCTAAGACCATCAGAAAATGCAGATATTTACATTACAATCTATAAGAGTGCCAAAAAAAAAGTAATTTTATGGTTTTGGGTCACCACAACATGAGTAACTGTATTACAGGGTTACAGCATTAGGATGGTTGAGAACCACTAGTGTATTATATGCTGTAAAAGCATGTTTAATAATCCATCCACTGAACATAGCCATTCCTATGAAATAGCAAAACAGTCCTTAAATGGTGGTGTTGGCATTCTTACCACACTGTGCTTCTTTTTCATTTATGGACTAATTAGTCTATATGTGTAAGGACACACATTTCACTGCACTTATGGGAAAGCTAAAAGATATTTTTTAAAGACAAGGGAAAAGGTCATACATAAAATTTAGGACAACATAAAAAAAAAAAAACCTTGAGTTATAAGCATAAATGGGGAAGAAGAATTCCAAGATAAGGACTTCAACACTCTCATGAAAAAAACTTTCCCAAACTAAGAAAAAACATTTGTATAAATATAGGAAGCACACTGAACACCAAATGTTCAAGCCTCAAAAAGAAAATTTTCAACTTAAACACTCAATATACATAATAAATATATTTATTGTATATATTTGTATTATATATAATGTATTGAAAGTAGCAAGAGAAACAACGTAAGTTTTATGTAAAGGAAAACCCACCAAAATATGAGCTGATTTCTCAATGGAAAATTTGAATACCAGAATAGCATAGAACAATGCATTCAAATTTCAAAAAATTATGCTGTAGATTTGAGACTAATATTCTCATCAAAAGTATCCACCAAAGTTTAAGAACAAAGAAAATTGTCTCAAGAAATAGCCTAAAGTAATTTAGATACAACAAACGAAACCTAAAGAAAATATAGAAAGAAACATTTTGAACTAAAAGAAGAAAAAGCATAACAGATAAAATAGGAAGCCATAAAAGTTTAAACACCCCTCTGTCCCAGGTTCTTGGTAGGTGAAGGCTTTCATGGGACATGCCCCTTGGGCTAGTATGCAGATATAAGTGAGTATATACCATGTGAGTCTTTCTCTTCTGGATTAACTCATTCATTATGATAATTTCTAGTTCAATCCATTTGTCCACAAATTTTGGGAATTCCTTGTTTTTAATAGCTGAGTAGTATTTCATAGTGTAAATGTACCACAGTTTCTTTATCCATTCTTCTACTGAGAGACACTTAGGCTGTTTCCATGTTCTGGCTATTATGAATAAGGCTGCTATGAACGGTTGAGCTATTGTTCTTGTTGTGTGCTGGAGCATGTTCTGGGTATATTCCAAGGAATGGAATAGCTGGGTCTTGAGGAAGCCCTATTCCCATTTTTCTGAGATAGCCCCAGACAGATTTCCAAAGTGGCTGGACTAGTTTGCATTCCCACCAGCAATGAAGGAGTGTTCCTCTCTCTCCACATCCTCACCAGCATGTGGTGTCACTTGAATTTTTGATTTTAGCCATTCTGATGGGTGTAAGATGGAATCTCAGAGTTGTTTTGATTTGCATTTGCCTGATGACTAAGGAAATTGAGCATTTCTTTAAGTGTTTCTCTTTGATATTACCCTGTTGAGAATTCTCTGTTTAGTTCGGAGGCCCATTTCTCAATTGGGTTATTTGTTTTGGTGGTGTTTAATTTCTTGAGTTCTTTATATATTTTGGATATTAGCCCTTTGTCAGATGTAGGGTTAGTGAAGATCTTTTCCCAGTCTGTAGCTTGTCGCTTTGTTCTCTTCTATTGGTTCTCTAGATGAGATAAGCATGGGAGAATAGCAAAGGAGAAAGATCCAGAGGGTCCTAAAAACCTACAAGAAGAACATTATGATGGACAGACCTGGGCCCAGGGGTCCTGCTCAAACTATGGCACCAGCCAAGGACAATACATGCAGTAAACTTCAAACCCCTACCCAGATCTAGCCAATGGACAGGACATTCTCCACAGCTGAGTGGAGAGTGGGGCCTGACTTTCACACGAACTCTGGTACCCCATATTAGACCATGTCCCTTGGATAGGGAGACCTGGTGTCACTCAGAGGAAGGATAGCAGGTATCAAGAAGAGACTTGATACCCTATGAGCATATACAGGGGGAGGAAGTCCCCCTCAGTCACAGTCATAGGGGAGGAGAGTAAGGGGGAAATGGGAGGGAGGGAGGAATGGGAAGATACAAGGGATGGGATAACCACTGAGATGTAATATGAATAAATTGATTTTTAAAAAAGAAAAAAATTAACACAAAGTACTACTGGCAACACAAACAAAAAAAAACAAGATAATAACAATTAACACATACATTTCAATATTAACTTTACATATCAATGATCTCAATTCTCCAATCAAACTGTACAGGCTGACTAAATCAATTAAAAAAACAAACCTCATAAATCTATCTGTTGTCTACAAGAAATGTATCTTAGCTTTCAAGATAAGCAGCACACTAGAGTAAAATGATGGACAATATGCTCCAGTCAAACTGGATCAGTAAGAAAACAGCCATTTCTATTCGAATACCTAACAAAACAGACTGCAAACTAAAACTAATAAGTGATTTAAAAGGGATTTTTCATTCTTTTCAGTGGAACAGTTAAACAAAAAAAAATTAATGTCCTAAACATATATGCACCAAACTAGGGTGCTCACAAATTCTTTTAAAACGCAATACTGTATTTAAAGACACAGATTAAAAGAACAAGGATGGAAACTTTTCAGGTTCAATTTTGTTAGACCTTAACAGGGACTGATATTCATATTTTTATTAAGAAAAAACTGTTTTTAACCCATTTGTTTGATGTATAATTGAGAAGGATCACCCAGAAACAATGTTAATTTCTTCAAGAACCTAATCCTAGAATGTTGGATGGCATTTTTTTTCTCTAGTCCTCTGAGGTCCTGGGGAGGCAATGCGACTGGGCACACTGCACAGAGGAGTGGGAGAATCAAACAGGGGTGGGCATGAGCACGCCTTTAAGTGCAAAGCTGTAACAACGTGCAGCGGCTGCCACCCTGGAGAGAAATGGAGCAGGAAAATGTATGTGTTCTCCAGCAGAGAGATTCCAGGTTCTCATGACTCTCTGCTGGGAGATACCTCCTCTGCCTAAAGAGCCCTTCTACTTCTACATGCTGTCTTAAATACCCCTCAACTCAAGGTCTCTCCTACTCCTTAATCCCTGTCAGCCGATTTAGTGCTCCACCTCTTGACCTAGGGTTAACTATTAAATCCTGTGTATGGATAGCTCTTGTATTAAAGGTGTGTGTTTAAGGCTCAACCATGTCAAAGAAAAGACAGGTTTACAGTTCACAATCTCAGGACTCACAATGGGATCAAATAATCCTGCAACATATCCTCCTAGTTTCTACATATATCAAAATGGAATTGACTTGTTTGAGGAATAGAAATAATAAAGCAATTAGTCAGCAGCTCTGATTAGCTAAGAGAAAACTTACATTTTATGATTGACAGGCACATAAAGTCCCAAATTATTTTCATTGGATGATATGGAGACAGAAGCCTTTGAGACCTCTATTGAAAGAAATAGTGCCAAATATTACTAGATTTGTTAAGATGTTAGAAAATATACAGTACTAATTGCACTTCATAGTATACACAGAAACAAACGTGTATATCCTTCCTTAATTAATGTATTTAACTCTACCACATTTTAATGGTTACTACTTATTAATAGGATGGGGTGTATATAATTAAGTTAATTTAAATTTATTAGGGATACAAAGACAATATGTTAGTGAAGAAACAAGGGGTAGAGTTTAAGATTTTCAGGGTTAATTTTTACTCTCCTTCTGGTCTACCATTACTATTTCTTGATTCTTACCCTCAGCCATATGGTATTATCTTGTAGGTGAGCCTTCTTCCACCTCCAACTCTTGGTTCAGAACCATGGTTCGCTTAGCCCTTTCGTCCATGTTTTTCCAGACACACCCTTTCTCATCCATGTTTTTCCAGACATACCCTTTCTCCCACTACAGCCTGCTTTCACACGTCCCTCTTCCCACTACACTCCCAACTCTCTTCAAGACCCTGCAGCTTGGCATGGACAGAGTATCCACAACTGTTTCCACACCCCTCTCGGACCTTTCTTCTAGCTCATCTCTAATCCCACAACCATCACAAAATGCAAGACATAACCATATAGAAAACTTCAATTAATGTAACCACAGATGTCTAAAAACCATTGCAAAACACAAACATTAACATTCAATACAATATTCTTCCACCAGAATGAAGTAACACTACTAAAATATGTACAGAAAATGCCCATATAGCTGAAGTACAAGACAAGAGATGTAAAATAGAAAGTATGAATATATTCAATGATGTGAAGTAGTAAATGTATAAATCTTTTAATGAAGTCAGTGAAAACACAAATGAACAGTACAATGAAATAATGAAAAGAGATCAAGGCATGAAAATAGGAACAGAATCACTCAAGAAAACGAGAACTGAAACAAAAATAGAAAAACAAAAACTTAAGAAGCCAAACATAAACCTCAGAGGTAAGCCTTACCAACAGAGTACAAAACCAGGAAAGAATTTCAGGCATTAAATATACAAAATAGAAGAAATAGATATCCCAGTTATGGAAAGTTTTGAAGCTAAAAAAAAATCCAGACAGAAAACATATAGAAATATAGTACACATGAAAAGACAAATCTATGAATAATAGAAACAGATAAAGGAGAAAAAATTCTGATCAAGATATCCGAAGATATCATAGAAAAAAATTTCCTCAATCTAATGAAGGGGTGTCTATCAAGTTACAAGAAGGAAATAGAACAGCAAGTAGACACCAAATAAGTTCCCTGTAACATGTAAAAACCAAAACGCTAAATGTACAGAACAAAGAGAGATTATTAAAGACTTCAAAGTAAAAAACAGTAACATAAAGATAGATCAATTACAGTTACAGCTGGCTGTTCAGTGAAGATTCTGAAAGCAAACGCATCCCGAGAAGACGTTCTACAATCTCTTAGAGACGCAGATGCAAACCACAACTACTAAACCCTGAAAAATCAGCAATCACAGTCAGCAAATAAAGTTCTTATTTGAAAATCAGTTTTAAACAGTATCTGACTACCAATCCAGCTCTACAGAATGAAGGAGAAGGAAAACATACGTCTTAAAGTTTCATCATACCTAAGAAAGCACAAGGAATAACTAATTTTTGAGCAGCAAATCAATAAAGGGGGAAAACCTACATTATATAAAAATAGTAACCACTATATGATGCTAACAGATAACTCTCAATATTAACATTTTCAGCTTTCCAATAAAAAGACAGACTAACATATTGGAATATAAAATATGATTCTTCTTTCTTCTGTATCTGTAACACATCTTGTTATCAAGGATAGATACCACCATAGAGAAAAGGATGAAAATTGATACTCTAAGCAACTCATTCTATGAAATAAGCAGGTGTAGCAAGCCATTTTAATATCTGATGGAATAGACATCAGAATAAAAACTAATAAGAAGAGATATTAGACACTATATATGAATTAAAGAAAAACTTCGCATGAGGACATTGCAATTCTAAACATTTATGCATAAAACACAAGGGACTCCAACTTCATAAAAGAAACATTATTGCAGCTAAAGCCACATAATAATCCTCACACAGTAATAGCAAATTACTTCAGTACCACACTCTAGCCAATATTCAAGTAATGTAGACAGAAACAAAATGGATAAATGACGGATTTAAATCACATCATAAATAAAATGAACCTCATTGATATTTACCGAACATTTCACCCAAATACAAAATTAAGTTGTACAACAAAACTATAGTAATTTAAAATAACATGGCATTGGCACAAAAAGGCATATTATTCAATGTCTTCTAACTGAATGCATAAACTTAGGAACTATGGATACCTGACATTTTACAAGAAGTCAAAATACACATTGGAAAAAAGAGAGAATCTTCAAAAATGGTACTGATTTAACTAAATGGTTGCATGTAGAAGAATAAACATATTTCAATACTTGCCACCACTTGAAGTGGATTGAGGACCTTAACATAAGACCAGATATCCCAAATCTGACAAAAGGTAAATTGAGAAATACTCTCAAGCCAGTGATGCATAAAAAGACTTTCTGAACGGGACAGTAGCACAGATGCTATTAACTAATTGGACATAATGAGATAAAAAAGCCTCTTAATAGCAAAGGACACCATCATTCAGGAATAGTAGCAGGTCACAGAATAAGAATGTTATTTATCAATCATATATCCAATAGAAGGTTCGTGTCTAAAATATATAATAAACTGCAGAACCTGGACATCAAAAAATCAACTAACAAAACTTACAAATTAGGACAAAACTAAACAGACAAAACACTAAGAAACACTTGAAGAAATGTGCAGCGTCCCTAGTCATTGGGAAGTGCAAATCCAAACTGCATTGAGATTCTATCTTATACCAGTCATTTCTTTGTTTGCACACAGACAGACCAGCTTTCTATAAAGGAAACTTGGGAATTTTGTTCAGGAATGACCTACATTAGGGACCATCACTCTGTGACCTGATTATTTTAAACATTATTTTGTTTTAAGTTTTGCAATGTTGTACAAGAAATAAAGTAATTTCCTTTTGTTTGTTTGCTTGTTTTTGTTTTTATGACAGGATTCCTCTGCATATGTTGTATGTTCTTGACTCACTTGGAGACCAAGCTGGCCTCAGACTCACAGAGATCCTCCTGCCTCTGCCTCCCTGAGTGCTGGGATTACAGGTGTGTGCCAATGCACCCTGCTCATAAAATTATTTTACCTAACTAATTATTTCCAATGGTTTTCTATTTAGCAGTCAACTAGAATAATGAAAGGATACTTTATATCCTCTAGAATAAGATGTCTAGAATTAGTTTTACATTGTGAAATATTTAATTAAAAAATTAAACACACATATATGTACGCACACATATATGTATCATATAACGTGGTACATTTGTGGGAGAATACTTCACAATGTCACCATTTTTTTTAGGAACATTCTATATTACATTACTTGTGCCGCTTTGCAAGATAGACTACAAACCTATTTTACCATGTCTAAATAAAGTTTTGTGCCCCTCAAACAACACTGCTTTAACCCTATCACCTAACTCATCTGGGATGTCCTGTTAATCACTTTTCTTGCCTGTATTTTTTTTTAAATCAACACACAACTGATACTAGTGCAATGGATAATTTCAATTCAGTATACCGATTTTAAGTCACAATCACCTTTACAACAAGGAACGTATGGAATTGAATTTGTCACTTTTACTGAATTTAAGTTTCTCTCTCTTTTGATTTGTATATTTTTGTGATACTTGGATGCTTTAGTAATAACTTCGTGTTTATACATACAAATGTTTATATGCATCTACATTAAGATTTATTTTATTATTTTCATAATATGTATGTATATATTTCTGTGTGCATATAAGTGAAGGTGCCTATGAAGTTTAAAAACACTGGATCCCCTGGAGCTGAAATTAAAGGTAGTTGTGAGATGCTCAACATAGGTGCTAGGAACTAAACTCAGGTCCTCTGCAAGATGAGTGCATACTGCCCCTGAGCAATCTCTCCTGTGTCAGTTGCTATATGTTCTTATTTATACCTTTGTCACTGTGTAAGATTATTATTTTCTTTTTAGGTATGAAGACTGAACCAAAGATCTTGTGAGTGCTCAGCAGGGACTCTATTGCTGAACTCTAATCGCTGTCCTTGTTTGTTCTTTGGAGTATTAGACTCAGAACATATTTCACTAGATATGTTACTCACACTGGCCATCGTTGTGACAAAATATTTGAAAAGACAACTTATGAGTATGTAGTTAAATATTTTCCATCCAGTTTCAGAGGCTTCAAAACATAGTTTTTGGACTTGCTTTTTGTTAGCTAAAGGTGAAATATGTTTTATGGCAATAGAATATGGCACATAGCTTTCAAGTCACTTGGACAGGAAACCAAGAGGATTCAGAAAATAAATGAATGGTTCACTGCTTCCAGATAGTCCTTCATTATTATTACAGGAGGGATGTCTCTTACTCACCTATAGTTGTGTTTCCATTATACAAGGGACTATTTGGCATTTGGTGTGTGTAAATTTATAACCATAATATATTCTTAATGAATTGTTTTCTTGGCAAATACCTAGTTATATTTTGTGTTTGTTCATGATATTTCTGTCTTAAAGTTTTATATTGGATTTATGGACAGCTCCAATTTGCATTCAGAAGCCATTAACTTAGATATAAGTTATTAAATTACTATTATGGTATCTATGTAAATAGTATAACAGGGTTTGTCAAAGACTACTGCATTTGAGAAACTAGGGTGGTAAAAATGTTGGTAAAATTATACAAAGAGCTATTTAATTTGAAGTAAAATGTTCATCATAATTATTTTAATATGATGATAGCAATTAGTGATAACTACTGCATTCTGAATTTTTAAAAAATCAGGGATGTCAAAATGCTTCAAGAAGACAAGTGTGGTATTTTTGTTTAAAAATTGTAGAGTGTATTTCTAGATATTGCATATGTATAATTTTACATTTTCATTTCAATAAACACTCAAGTAAAAATTAAAATTAAAGCCAGATATTATTAAAATTACTTCATTTATCCATAAAATTTGGATCCAAATAAATGGCATGATCCCCAAAGTGTGTTAAGAGATTTATCAAATGAGGTGCTTGTTAGATTTAAAGCTCAGGACACATACTCTAGAGAATAACTTCTGACATTAGAAGCAATTATTGAGTCTGGCCTCAGAGGAAATTAAAATGTCTATCTTTGCCTCCTTTAGTTATACACATACTTGACTGAAGGTTTCTATTTTGTTGTCTTCTTTATACCCTAAGGTAATGAGGCTATTTAGAGAATTTTAAAACATAGAACATTAATTTTAATTAGGAGCCTTGACAATTCAAACTTAGACAATTATAATGCCCGTTACTCGTAATTTCCTGATCTTAACCTTTGAAGACCACATGAGTTAAATTTCCTAGGTATAGATCATAAAGAGAAGGATGTATTGTGACAGCAGCACAAAAAGCGATGCCTCTCAGTGAGTGCAGAAAAAGTAGAGGGGATAATATAGGTTCTTAGCTGCAATTCTGCAACAGTGTGAATAGCAGGAACTTGCATAGCTTAATACTATGAAGGCGCAGATTTTGTATGTCACAAGAACTATAGTTTTCATAAACACAGTCTGTCCACTATCACTATTTCTTTCTGTCATTTAAAAACAACTAAAGCACCTCCCCAATAAAATGTATTTTCTGAAAAATCTTCACCTCTCCTCTACCATCCTTCAATAAAAGGTAAGCTCTTTAGAATTGTGCTATAAATTTATGTATTTGTTTTCTACTCAATAAGTGTCTCCTATGAATAATATAGAGTGTATATTTTCAGATACTTTTGGGCTATTATTTCACAGTTACTGGCTAATAATTTGTAACTAATGTTGTAATGGTGAGATCACTTTAGTATCTACAACATATCTACACTGGCATAACCCTGAATAATGTTAAATAGCTCAATTTTCTTTTCTCATATTACGAGATCCTTTAAAGGTCCGGGGAAAGAGCAACTAAAGTTGGAGAAAGCTGCATTGGCTCATTTAGATATTTAACCCATATGCTTTAGAGATTTCACATAGCACCCCCTACTGCACATGATTAGAACGTAGTCATCATCTATTAGGATGAAAAGCAATCCTTCAACTCTTTATTTAAATGTATCCGATTAACTTTACATACTATGATTTAAATTATGATTCCACACCACTGGCCTAGCTTTCTGAGGACCTATAACAGATAAAATATTTATCTTGCTTCATACTATATTTCCAGAGTTACTATCAGTTGCTCATTACATGCTGTTCTTTAAAGCTAGGTATCACATATTTAACTAGATGACTACTATTTTCTGTGTGTATTCAGGATGGTAATGAGGAATACATTATTTATGTATCCACTGGAGACTGACATTTGTTATATTTCCAATATATGTTATATGTTTAACAAATATATCATTCACTATTTTCACATGCTTTTATTTTGCTTTTCAATGCTACTGTACACCCGTACTTATGTTCCTATTTTACAATAAAGATAATTATAGTACAGAATATATAAATAATTTTATCAAGGTCAAAAATTTGTTTTCCTTGTGTTTCCATTTATCAAGTCACAGAAAATAATAGTCAATTCACACGTACTCTGGTGCCTCACATTTGACCATATCCCCTGCAGGAGGAGACCTGGTGGCACTCAGAGGAAGGATAGCAGGTTACCAAGAAGAGACTTGATACCCTATGAGCAGATAAAGGGGGAGGAGGATCCCCCTCAGTCACAGCCATAGGGGAAGGGAGTAAGGGGAAAATGGGAGGGAGAAAAGAATGGGAGGATACAAGGGATGGGATAACCATTGAGAGGTAACATGAATTAATTAATTTTAAAAAGAACTTAAAAAAAAAAGAAAATAATAGTCAAGATTCCCAGTACCAAATTCTACATTCTACACAGGAAAATATTCTTTACAAAGGATGAATTTCTGTTCAACATTCACAAAAAATTATGAAAATATTCTTTACTGAGAATCTTCTTTTGCCAATTCATTTTAGATATTACTAAAAATGTTATTAGTAACTGCTTGTTAATTTATATTAGTCTATATAAAGTAGCTTAAAGATGATATTTCAACTGAGACATTTGTGTGTGTATCTGTACTTTCATCCAATTTTGCCTCTTTCGTTTTTCTCTCATTCTTTCATACTTCACCATTTTACTTTCATGTCTTAACTCCCAAAAATATTGATTCTATATATAAAAGAGAAATTTACTACATGTGCAAAAGGAAAAAACCTCAAATGCTCAGAGAACCAACTTCTATATAATTATGATGTGTTAAATAACACAACATATAATTCGGTCTAAAAAGTATATAGTCCATATGATATCAAGACAAAATAAAGACTGTAGAAAGCATAAAAGAAAGTATATAAACAACCTCCATTACTTTGGATGAGCCATGTAAAAACAAACAAATCATCTTGGTTTTAGATGTATAAAGAAGTAAAACTGTTGTGTTGATAATAAAACAGCCATGTCTGTTGATTTAACAAATGAATGAATAATCAAACATTTTAAGAGAGCTGATTGACCCTTGACTATGAAAGTCATATTGCTTTGCATACATTTACACAGAAAAGAATGAATCCATCCCAGAGACAAGCCTAATAGTCTTTACACCTGAGCACTTAATGGGCATGCTATTCTTTCTTCCTTTTTTCCCCCCCAGAAAATAAACAAGCTGCATGGAAGAGGAGAACCATACAGCCATCGAACAATTCCTCCTTACTGGCCTTTCGGAACATCCTGAAATGCAATCTGTTCTCTTTGGACTCTTCATGTCCATGTTCCTGGTTACCATGCTAGGAAACCTTCTCATGATCTCAGTCACCAGCTGGGACTCCCGCCTTCACACGCCGATGTACTTTTTCCTCTGTAACCTGTCGTTTGTTGACATTTGTTTAATCTCCACTACCATCCCCAAGATGCTGGTGAACATTTACATGCACACCATGGAAATCTCCTACCCAGAGTGCCTTACTCAAGTATATTTTTTTAATAATTTTCTTGGGATGGATAATTTCCTTCTGACCATTATGGCCTATGATCGCTTTGTGGCCATTTGCCACCCACTTAACTACACAGTAATCATGAACCCTCGAATCTGTGGTCTTCTTGTTCTTTTGTCTTGGATCATTATGTTCTGGGTCTCCCTGATTCATATGCTATTGATGAAACAACTGGACTTCTCTGTAGGCACTGAAATCCCACATTTCTTTTGTGAACTCACTGAGCTTCTCAGGGTGGCCCACTCTGATACTCACATAAATAACATTTTTCTGTATTTGGTTACTGCCATACTGGGTGTTTTTCCTGTCATTGGGATAGCTTTCTCTTATTTTCATATTGTCTCTGCCTTATTGAAAATGTCTTCCATTGGGAACAAGTATAAAGCCTTTTCCACCTGTGGGTCTCACCTCTGTGTGGTCTCCTTGTTCTATGGGACGGGATTTGTGGTTCACCTCAGTTCTGCTGTGGCCCATTCATCCCAGAGAAACACAATCACCTCAATAATGTACACTGTTGTCACCCCTATGCTGAACCCCTTCATCTACAGTTTGAGAAACAAGGATGTGAAGGGGGCCTTGGAAAGACTCCTAAAAAGAGCCAATTTTTTGTCCTTGATGCATCACTGATATGAAAGCAAAGGTAATTACTGGGAATATCAATATTCAGAAACTTTTCTTTCCTGGATCTTTGAATTTTTTTTCAATTCTCATTGTTTTGATTTTGTATACATTCTTATTGGTTTCTTGCTAAAAGCCAATCAATTATCTTTTCATTTTTATCCCTATTTTTTATGTAGAAACGTAAAAGTGACAAAAATTTTATATACTCTTCTGATGTTTTCAAGTTGTTCTATAGAACTTGTACGTGGAGCAAATCTGGTTTTCTCAAGTGTATTGCTTGAGAGAAGGTAAGGTAGTTCAGTAGGTAAAAAACTTGCAGCTCAACCCTGCCAATATAAGCTCAAAACTGGCATTTATGTAAAGGTGGAATTAGGAAACCAACTTCACAAAATTGTCCTCTGACACCCACATGTGTGCTATGGCATGCATATGTACACATAAATAAAATGTATTCTAAAATTTGAAATGAATTGCTTGAATATTAATATTCTTCATAATAGTTTTATTGTATTTGCATCTTCTTATGAAACAAAGAAGAGGAAAGTCACTGCAACCATACTGCCACCGCTTTGTCAGGAATGTGTTTTCTGCTTTACACCATTGAATCTACTCATCTGGCAACATGTCCTTGAATTTTTTTTCTCTTTACTGTAATTTCTAAAGGGAAAGTACTAAATTAGAATGAACATCTGGAATTTGACACTCAGTGCATGTTCATATATTACATAATACACATACATAATGAATAAAGATGCTCTTAGAAGTTGCTTCATTCTCTTAAAACATTGATTTTTTTTTCTTTTTATCTTCACTTATTTTCTATGTTTCTGCCCTCCTTTCTTTTTCCTTTCTTATCCTCTTTCCTTTCTCCTGTTTTTTTGGTTGTTGTTAATTAATTGCTTATGTCTGTGGATGAATAATTTACTTTATGCATCAAGTTTGCCCACTCATATACTAATGAGCATTTCACTAATTTCTATCATTTATTAATTGTAAAGTGTAAATTCATTTGTTTCAGCATTAACTGTATTAACTACGAACAGAGTAAACACATGAAGGTTGAATCAGAGCATAGATTGGTTACCAAAAGTGATATCCATTTTTACATAGGCAGCATAGTCTCCTTTGCTTGTTTACACAATGATAAAATTTTCCTAATGCTGCATTTGACAAAAATATGTTCTTGTCATATCTCGAGTGTGATCAATTATTTGGAAAAATGTATAAGAATAAGAGAGATGGCTCGTGCAGCAATTAATGATGTATATAACCATTTAAGTAATTATTTTTATTTGTATTGTATTTCACTTTTTACTTTCTAATGTGTAATGGTTCAGCCTCTCTTCAATTTCTTGCCAGACTTGTTATTTTGAGAATTACTGAAAGTATAATAATATGACAGACTCTAGGTTTGTAGCTCTTAGACTCACTCAGCAGTGTCTAAGTTTTCTAGAATTAGAATAAAAACAATTAGAAAGGAGCTATCATTTGAGGTAAGTGATGCTGAAAGGACACTGAAGCTCTCACTCCTTCTCTTCTACTTTAAGGTCTATTATCATCTCAAAGAAGGCCCCCTCTTTTAATATCAAAAAAGATATTGATTAAAAAAAAAAGCCTCAGAGACTTTGAAACAGAAATGAAAGTGAGAAAAGTGGTAGTTGGAGATTAGTTACTACTGTATTGGGGAAGGTATTTGAGAGAATTCACACTGTAAACTACTACAGGAAAAGTAGATTAATGATTACACTGCAAGAGAGGTGTAGGGGCTAAGCAATAATTCAAGTGTTTCAGAAATACATGGCATACTTTTGTTTGAGAAACAATTCAGCATATGGCAATGGGCTCTGTGGTACTCTATTTTTATGAATATGTTACGCTTTTTCTTATACAGTGTACTGGCCCTGTAGGCCCTGTCCTGGCCCATATCTATACAATGTGGAGAAGAGCAGTCAAGATTGGCAAGTTTACAGTTCTGAGACATAACCTAGACCTGTTAGGAAAGCAATTTCCAGGTATCCAATTTCTACCACATTAAGTGTTAGTCACTTAAGCCAGAGTGATTCAAATAAATACATTGATCACAGTTCAGAAAGTGTCAATGACTTTGTCATTGGATGGTGGCTTGCATATCTGTAGTATCTGGTGTCAAGAGTCTGATGCTGAGAGGTTTGGATTCCTAAAACACACTGAAAACGTACTAATGGAAAACTGCTTCATTTTCTGGTCCCTTATTTGTGGTCTTACTTTCACAAGAAAAGATACCTCTCTGGTGAACTCATTATGTTGTAGAAGTATAGGAGGAAGTAAAATTATAGGCAAAAGAAAGAAGAGGTCCAAGTTTGATCCAACTAAGAAACACAGCTTATAGAGATGACCTGGAATCTGAATATTATTCCTGCGCTGAAGAAATCCTCTCCACTCCACAGCATATTATCATAGTGTAGGGCTGGTAAGGCATTTTAAGAAAGTCCAGTCTGAGACTGTAGTTTTGGGAAACAACTACATTTACATTGCTTGTTTCTGTTAACTCAGAATATCATTTATATATGGATAAAATTGAGTGTGGGTGCTTTAAATCAAAATTACGGATCACTCCTTTCAGTGAGATGAAAATATAAAACACAAAAAGTGACCAAAATCACTTGTCTCTGAGAACCATTTTATCTAGAAATTATCTATGAGAGCTTTATGAGCAAGAGACAAAATGAATGACTGTATGCAATTATATGTGGTAGTTAAGTGTCAGAAAGTGAGAATAGTGGGAGAATTTATAGGCATGAGATCCATGCCCCACCCATTCCACTTTTCAGTGAGATGGTTGAAGCAAACATTTAGAAAGCACCGGAGATTATTTTCATTTCTGCCACTGCCATTGACCATGGAATGAAAGGAAAGAAAACACATATTCTTTTGAATATGAAGCTACCCTTTAAGGCAGTGATTGCTCCTAAAAATGCCAGATTCTACAGCTTGATGAAAACATGCCACAGATTTCTGAAACAGAGAGTTAAGAAACTGTAGAAAAGCCCAGGGACGGTGGTCTATGCCTTAAGTCCCCAGCACTCTGGCGGCAGAGGAAAGTGGGTTTCTATTAGTTTGAGGCAAGACTGGTCTACAGAGCTAGTTCCAAGATGGCCAGGGCTACACAAAGAAACTCTGATCTTATGACTCCAACCAACCCCCCCCCAAACAAACAAAGAAAAGAAAGAAACTGTAGAAGAAGAAAAGAGAGTTGGTGGCGGATCTAGAGTAATGAGGGAGGGAAAAGAATATGCGCAAATGTATTGTATGAAAATAAACAGATAAATAAATAAATAAATATTATTTAAAACTGTCCCTGCTATGGCCTAAAATAGCTCCTGGTACATGGTATTAACTATTCCTTAATTATTCCATACATTTTGTCACATGAAATTATTGAACAAAGCATATGCTAGACACTTCATTCCAATACTACAAATTTAATAAAACTGCAGGTTTTAAATGGAAATCTTTTCTTCCATTTGAGGTCACACTTTATTGGGGGCTTTATTTGTTTATTTGGTTGTTTGGACACAAGGTCTAACTATGTAGACTAGGCTAAGCTTGAATTCACAGGTGTCTATCTGTTTCTCAAATATATTTTCCACCAATCTTGCCAGGTTTCTAATATAACATTTCTGTTCATTGTTCTTTTCCTTCTACTTAGAAGCCCAATTATTGTGTTTAAGGCATTATTTTCAAGAATGAAAATGTGCCTGGTACTAGAAACCCAGCCAAGTACCCAGAGCTAGTGAAGTTACGGATCTTGAAGAAAAGCCTACAACCACCATGTTACTAAGCCAACACCATCTTTAATTGTATTCTAAATATTACCCACACATAAGTTAAGTCTCATCAAAAACATGTCTACTTGCAATAGATAGATATAATTACAAAAAAATTACAAATGACTTTTTCATGTCCAGTTTCAACTGATACTTTTACAATGTAACTATAGCACATAAGGCTCAGGGAACACCATGGAAGAGAGAAGACTGTAAGACCCAAAGGACCATGAAGTGTGGAGCAAGAGTTCACCTCCTAGAAATGTCAGAGAAGATGCACTTATAAAGTCTCATCAATATGGCTGCCTAAACAAGACATGAACAAAGATTACACCAATACCTACAGAAGCAGGAAAGGGAGAAATCTCATGGATCCTCAACCCTAGACAAGGAACTATAGTCACACAAAAAAAAGACACTTAAAAACAAGGGAGAAATCATCTTCTCTAAGAAAGTGCACCCAAATTGGTTATCTAATGCCAACTGGTCAGTCTTCAAATCATGCATATACAAGTAATATTATATGGAATGAGAAGGTTCTAATGATATATTTTACCTATATTTATATATTTATTTTTATTATATAACTGTAAAAATGTCCTTCCATTCCCTTTTCTTCCTTAATATGTCTCAGGTAATATAAAAATAAAATTAATTTCTCTCTGTGACAATTAATTTTTGAAATGAATTTTAATATCTTCAAAGATTACTCATTGGAGTTTAGTCTATAATAGTGAATTCATGTGCTTGAGAAGCTTCAATTTGGACACGTTTCTAGTAATCTATCTCTCTCTCTCTCTCTCTCTCTCTCTCTCTCTCTCTCTCTCTCTCTCTCTCTCTCTGAGTCTATTTACTAAAAGTTTTGCTTTCCTCATCCAGTTATTCATTTTCTTTTTAAATTATTGCTTTATTTTTATTCAGTTATTAATTTTCTAAACTACACATTGAAGGTGTATTAAATATGAAACAATATATTTGTGCCATGTTTTATAAAATTTTAGGTAAAGTCCAAGTATCTTATGGAATATTTCATTTATTAATAGATCTTATTCATTCCATTCTATAGTTATAATTTCAATGTATTTCCATGCATTCACTCTTAAATCAGTATTTCCATTGTTAAGCAGTCCAATGTATTCTATTTTTCTTAAACTATGAATTCTTTATTGTTCTAGAAAATACTGTATTTGAATAGCCTTGCCTTAGATTATTCAGGAATGCAGCAAAAATACTGCGAATGTCTTTGATCTAACATTTTATGTTGAATGTGCTTTGAAAACAACTACTTTTGATGACGTTCTGCCATTGGTTTGTTCACTTAATGATAGTCTTAGGCTTGACTGCTAAACAGTAACAACCATTATATTTTCTAAAGTAATTTTATATATTTTTGGTTTATTACTTAACTGCAATGAAAACATCCTAAAATATATTATGGCAATTATAATGAAGTCTCCAAATAATATGGAAATTGACTCCCAATTGGCCATCTCTTGTTACCTAACAAAACTTCTAGTGCCAGAACTCAATTGGATGTCACTGGGATGTTTGTCTGTTAAAGGGAACTCATGGAAATCCCATTCCCAAACCAAGCTGTTGAGAAGACAATAAGTCCTTTTCATAAACTGACAACAAGGCCCCGGCTCTAAGGTCAACAATTAATAAATGGGAACTCATGAGGCTGAGAAGCTTCTGTAAGGCAGGAGACACTGTCAACAGAACAAAGCAGCAGCCCACAGACTGGGAAAAGATCTTCACCAGCTGTACATCTGACAAAGGTCTAATATCCAAAATATATAAAGAACTCAAGAGATTAAACACCACCAAACCAAATAACCCAATTGAGAAATGGGGCTCAGAAAAAAACAGAGAATTCTCAACAGAGGAATAGCAAATGGCTGAGAAACACTTAAAGAAATGCTCAACCTCCTTAGTCATCAGGGAAATGCAAATCAAAACAACTCTGAAATTCCATCTTACACCCATCAGAATGGCTAAGATCAAAAATTCAAGTGACACCTCATGCTGGCGAGGATGTGGAGAGAGAGGAACACTCCTTCATTGCTAGTGGGAATGCAAACTAGTCCAGCCACTTTGGAAATCTATCTGATGCTATCTCAGAAAACTGGGAATAGGGCTTCCTCAAGATCCAGCTATTCCACTCCTTGGAATATACCCAGAAGATGCTCCAGCACACAACAAGAAAATTTGCTCAACCACGTTCATGGCAGCCTTATTCATAATAGCCAGATCATGGAAACAGCCTAAGTGTCCCTCAGTAGAAGAATGGATAAAGAAACTGTGTTACATTTACACTATGATATACAACTCAGCTATTAAAAACAAGGAATTCCCGAAATTTGTAGACAAATGGATTGAACTAGAAATGATCATAATGAGTGAGTTAACCCAGAAGGAGAAACACTCAAATGGTATATACTCACTTATATCTGCATACTAGCCCAAGGGGCATGGCCCATGAAAGTCTTCACTAACCAGGAAACTGGGACAGAGGGAGGACATCCTGTTAGGACTCTAGGTGAGAGAAGCATGGGAGAATGGCAAAGTTGAAGGATCCATAGGATCCTGGAAACCTACAAGAAGAACCTTATGATAGGCAGATTTGGGCCCAGGGTTCCCGCTCAAACTATGGCACCAGCCAAGGACAATACGTGCAGTAAACTTCGAACCCCTACCCAGATCTAGCCAATGGACAGGACATTCTCCACAGTTGAGTGGAGAGTAGGGTCTGACTTTCACACATACTCTGGTGCCCCATATTTGACCATGTCCCCTGGAGGGGGAGACCTGGTGGCACTCAGAGGAAGGATAGCAGGCTACCAAGAAGAAACTTGATACCCTATGAGCATATACAGGGGGAGGAGGTCCCCCTCAGTCACAGTCATAGGGGAGGGGAAAAGGGGGGAAGTGGGAGGGAGGGAGGAATGGGAGGATACAAGGGAGGGGATAGCCACTGAGATGTAATATGAATAAATTAATAAATTAAAATTTTAAAAAAGACCTAGCTGTACTGCTCTTGGGCATGTACGCAAAAGAGGAGTTTAAATACACTGACTGGGTAGAGGTCTCTGATTTGCAGTGAATAGTCTACTTTTTATGTCACTGTTAATCAGTTATGTTAGGCTTACACTGAGGTAACTAACCTTATCCCTCATCGTTCTATTTCCCAAGATTTTAGGCCCACTTTATAAGAGTAGCCCATTCAGTTTGATGATAAATAAATTCTAACATGCCTAGGTAATAATACAGGCAAGTTTTTTCATTAGACAAAGCAGTGCCACAGAATGGAGTTCAAAAAATAAATTTTTACTATATAGCAAAACCTAGAAGAATAAATGAAAATAAATGAAAAATAAAAAATCAAATAAAATAATTCAATATATATTTATAATAAATAGAAATAATATGAACATGTACTATTTCCTTTACCAAAAAATTTTACCTATGTAATAATTACAGAACATAAGGACATTATGAATTTAAAATCATTGATGAGAAGCTGTCTTCATAAAAATATTACAACTGTGGTACTTTTTAATTTTTAACTTTAATGCAATATAATAATACTAGCCTCTTTTCCTTTATCTCCCTCCAATCTTTCCTATCTACAACCCCTATTCCCTCACAATATGATCACAGTAAGCCTAAAATATGCAACATATTATCATTATGTGAAATAATTAGCCAATGAATATAGTTTCATACAACATTGGAATCAGAAATAATTAGAACCTCCATAATGTGGCTTACTCTAAAATATATCTGCCTTAGTTTGAGCATGACCCTTGGACCCAGATCTGCCCATCATAATGTTCTTCTTATAGGTTTCTAGGACCCTCTGGATCCTTCTATTTCCCCATTCTCCCATGCTTCTCTCATCTAGAGTCCCAATAGGATGTCCTCCCCTCTGACTGACTTTCCTGACACATATCCCTTGGGCTAGTCACTGTCATAGGGGAGAGGAGTAAGGGAAAAATGGGAGGGAAAGAGGAATGGGAGGATACAAGGGATGAGGTAACAATTGAGATGTAGTGTGAATAAATTAATAAAATATATTTTAAAATAAAATAAAATACATCTTCCTGTACCTGCCAATGTGTCCTTTCGTTCCTTGGAGGGAAATTTCATCAACATTTGGTTGTCTGTGTGAGGAAATGTAATTATAATACACAAAAAAAGAGCTATCTTGTATGTAGTTTCATTCAGCATTCCTTGAAAGAACTAATGTTCGGACAAGAAAACAGCTATTCCCTTTAAGCTGCATTAATTGAAAGTCAAGGCATTGAAGAGTTTATTCAGTGGTTATTAAAAGTTTTTATGTTCATGCTTCTATATCCTGAAGTACAGGCCTCAGAGAATTATAAATGAACGAAAGAATTTATTTATGTCTTTCCAAATACATGCAGGTAATTCAAATGATATGTTACTTGAATGACATGTATATTTGCCTAAGTATTGCCAGTAACAATATCTGAACTTTCAGTTTCATGAAGTATAAAATATTTGTAAATATAATATAGAAAATACATCATAAGCCTATATGGAGAACCTATTAACTTTTGTTTACTGACTCAGCATTGTTACCACCTAGAAACCAATTTTGAGAATGGCTTCCCACACATAGAAGTAAATGGAACAAAATAACTAAAAAGCAAATCATCAGAGCCTGATACAGTGGAACACATGTGTAACTTCAATACTCAGGGTGCTGATACAGGAGAACTGTGAGTGTTAAAATAGCCTTCAATCAACAGCAATACTATCTCAAAACAAAACACAGAAAATGGCCTATCACAATCTGCATGTGGTTCACTAACTTATTTTTACCAATTTCCAGTGCAGAAATATATAAATACATGTTCAGAGATCCTTACCACAGTTACATTTCAGGCGTTTATTTTTTCTGACTCCTTCCAAGTTCTTCAAGTCATTCTTTCTTATTTTACCTGAAATGCTTACACACGAGATCACCCATTCTGTTTTGCCAGGGACTCCTGTTATTGTTATTAGATGTTTGTTTCAGTTGACTACCTTTTTACTTTTTATTTTTATTTTTTGGTTTTTAGTTTTTGGTTTTTGGAGACAGGGTTTCTCTCTGTAGCCCTGGCTGTCCTGGACTCACTTTGTAGACCAGGCTGGCCTCGAACTC
The DNA here is from genome assembly GCF_903995435.1 of Acomys russatus. Taxonomy (NCBI): domain Eukaryota; kingdom Metazoa; phylum Chordata; class Mammalia; order Rodentia; family Muridae; genus Acomys; species Acomys russatus. The sequence goes on from NC_067150.1 coordinate 14,569,267, forward strand.
ACAGTGATCTGCCTGCCTCTGCCTCCCAATTGCTGGGATTAATTTTCTAGAGCATATTGACTTGGTGCTGAGTATAAGCCATCAATTTAGAAGCATAAACAAATGTATCTCTTAATTTGTCTTTTTCTTTTCTTTAGAAGGAAAAATACACTCAGGATCCAGAAGAATATTGTGTTGTATAACAGTTTCCTGGAGACTGAGATGATCCATTCTGAAAGGAAACTGATTAAAGTGGAAACACACCCCTCAAAATAGTTTCTGAAAGTGACAGCATTGTGTATGTTAAATTCTAATGAAGAAACTTTGACAAATTATAGTTCTTTTCAAAAGATTTGATAAACTGAGCCACCAAGATAGGATGCTCCTTAACCTGTCAATAAGCCTACAGGTGTGCACCATTCTCTAGGTTTCCAGTGTTAATAAACTGTATCATATGAGTTTTGAGTTTCATATTAGCAACTGTCTTTGAGTCCCTTGTGCTCTGGTAAGCAATTCCTTCCCAGTAGCCTTGTAAGTAACTCCAATAAAGTTCGTTGGTTCAACAAGTCAGACTTGAGTGTGTTTTCAGTTCTGACTTAGGATGTATAGATGAAAGTATATGTTGCATCTCTCCAGGAAATATGGTTTTTTTATTTTGTTTTTTGTTTTTTGTTTGTGTGTGATGGTTTCTTGTGTAACAATCCTGGCTATCATGGACTCATTCTTCAAAGCCAGACTAGCCTCGAACTCACAGTGATCTGACTGCCTTTACCTCCAGATTGCTGGCATTAAAGTCTTGTCCCACCAAACCCAGTTCAGGAAATGGTTTGTAAATTATGTGCTGAATCCATTAATATTTTTTGCAAACTTGCAAACAGAAGTTTGATACTAGAACAGTGGTTTCCAACCCCTGATTAGTATCCCCTTAGAGGGTGGAATGCAGGAAACCATATATTTTCCAGTCATCTTAGGACTGAGATACCACTCCTTTGTCTCCAGGCTGGCCCACCAACACGAGAGTACTTTGAAGTGTATTAAAGTGTTGCCACATCAGGAACGTTGGAAACGCTGTATTAGAGAGAAGGCATTTGAGTTATAAGGGCTCCACTCAGACAGAATCTAAAGTCTTTGGGAGCCTCAGTGGTAAGGCTTATCTCTTCCTTTCATTCAAGGAAGAGTGAGAGAAAGGTCTACAAAAAAAACAAATGAAAATATAGCTTCAAAAATGTCGGTGGCAGCCATCAGTCAGACAAGGCTGTGTCCCTTCATGGTTCTGAACTCATGATACTCCTTCAAGAGTCAACCAACCCAATAACCTTCAGAACACTGGTACCCACAGGCAAACACTACAGATTATTGTGGTGTCCCTCTGTCTTGATTTTTTTTTTTTTTTTCGAGACAGGGTCTTTCTTTTTTAGCCTTGGCCGTCCTGGACTCACTTTGTAGACCAGGCTGGCCTTGAACTCACAGCGATCTACCTGCCTCTGCCTCCCGAGTGCTGGGATTAAAGGCGTGCGCCACCACACCTGGCTCTGTCTTGATTTTTGAAACACTCCACTCTATATGTCCCAAAGAAATGAACTAGATTTCAGTTTCTTTTTCTAAGTCACTTACACAATGCTACTATTGTGCACTTCCTAGAATACACATCCATCCCAGAATACATATCGTGAAACAAAACTTAGTAACTGCTTTTACTAAGGAGCTATGTTTGTCTTTATTTCTTGGGTGAGTCCATCCATACAAACAACATGAAACTATTTGACTTTAAAAAAATAACTGATGAAGAATATTTAAAGTACATACTGACGTAGTTTAGTAATCCCAGGGTATGCTGGAAAATTATTTTGAAGTACTGAAAAAATTATTTGCTACAACTCAAAAGCAGTATATTAAAATATTAATAATAGCTGGGCATGGTGGCAGAGGCCTTTAATCCCAGCACTTGGGAGGCAGAGGCAGTCTAGGACAGCCAAGGATACACAGAGACCCTGTCTTGAAAAAGAAAAACAACAACAAAAAAAAAAACAATTAATAATAAATTGAGGAAGACTCTGAACATTTGAAACTTAAAGTGGTTTATTACAGTGAATGAATCCATATTATATGTTTCCCCTGATTTTCATAAGGTAAGAAAGTCATTCAACTCATGAGACATGCCTGAAGGAGAATATTTTGGAGGTTTCAGTTTTGGAGCTTGTTGAAACACAAACTCATGGTTAGTAGAATACGGAACGAGTAGAGGCTCCTTGCTTTCAAATGAACTGAGATAATATCTATCAGTTGCTATTTCAAGGGTGTTGAATCTCACACAGCAGAAAGTTGAAAAGTGTTTATACTGGCTCTTAATCATCTGGAAATTAGAAGCAGATTCACAGACACTGTGGATTCTAGTTTTACATGTTAATTGGTTTGAGGCCCCTCTGCCTGATGACCTTGAGATCATTATCATAGATCAGCTAAATTTTCAAACTTGTATACAATGAAAAGATGTCCTGTCCCCCCCCCCCTCACACAATATTGCTTTCTTCATTCTGTATGCACTAACCCATGTAGTTTTTGTCTATGGTGGCAGCAAGCATATGGTGAGGCTACACACAATAATAGGTCCAGGTAGCCACTCAGGTGGGGTTAGTGGAAGAGAGCCTGGGCAGAGTGAGAAGGATGCATATCAATGGGGCAGGGATAGTCACATCAGAGGGTTGGTGGCCTGGTAATGTTCATTTTTATAAAATTGTATTTCTCAATTTCTCTCTTAACATAGTCATAAGAGAAATAATTGGGTTCTTATGTTTTGTATAAGCACAGCACAAGAACTGGGCAATTATTTCTCTCCTCTTAACCTTCTAAGCAAATTTGTGTTCCTCCCAGCTTACATCCCAGAGATACTGAGATTCTTTTTTTTTTTTTTAATTAATTTCATATTACATCTGGATTGTTAGCCCTTCCCCTGTTTCCTTCCATTCCTCTCTCCCTCCCACTTCCCCCTTTCTCCCCTACCCTATGTCTGTGATTGAGGGAGACCTCCTCCCCCTATATATGCTCTTAGAATATCGAGTCTCTTCCTGGTAACTTGCTATCCTTCCTCTGAGTGCCGCCAGGCCTCCCCATCCAGGGGACATGGTCAGAAAAGGGGCACCAGAGTTCGTGTGAGAGTCAGATCTCACTCTCCACTCAACGGTGGAGAATATCCTGTTCGTCGGCTAGGTCTTGGTAGGGGTTCGAAGTTTACTGCCTATATTCTCCTTGGCTGGTGCCTTAGTTTGAGGAGGACCCCAGGACCCAGATTTGCCTGTCATAAAGTTCTTCTTGTAGGTTTCCAGGACCCTGTGGATCCTACTATTTCTCCATTCTTCCATGCTACTCTCGCCTAAAGTCTCAATAGGATGTCCTCTCCTCTGACCCACTTTCTTGGTAAGTAAAGTTTTTCATGGTACGTATCCCTTGGATACTGAGATTCTTGCACTTTGTAGTTTCCCTGCTCCAGTTCCTTTATCCTAATGTGTCTCTGACCTCTTCACTGAATTATCCCGGATAAATCCCCTACTTCCTCTTCTAACTCCTCCTCCCATGCCTGGCAGGAAGTCCAGCCTTATTCTCTCCCCTGCTCAGTGATCTGCTGTAAGCTGCTTCATTGACATATCAAGGGAACAACTGGGTAACAGTGTTTACACAACCTTGAGACACGATAGTCTCTGCACAATGACTGCAATCAGATATGGGGTATAGTAATCAGCATCTGAATTAAACAATAACCTTAGGACTACAGTGGCCAGTGAACCAGGCGCTGTCATATCACTCAGCAGTATTTGTGAAAGAGCATGGTAACAGCCAAATTACAGGAGCCCGATGGGCACTGCTGAAGGAACTTTCATGGTCTACATTTGCTGGAGTCTCCAGTGGGAGAGCCTGGGGCATGGAGGGGATCAGAGTGGGTTGGGAGTAACTATTACTTTATTGGAACAGGTATGCCATGAGTAGAGTCTGAAGAGTGACTGAGGCTCAGAATAAAGGAGAGGCCGGACCCCTGCCATTTCCTGAGTGACGTGGAAGCCTCGTGGTTTGGAACCAGGAGCAGAGGACATTGGCTTGGGTCTCACAGTCATGTTAAAACAGTTCATCTGCAGTTGCTGCATGGGTAGACCTGGGAAATGATTGTTCACCAGTGCAGTATTGGAACTGCATCCCAATGGCCATGGAAACTCCCAGGTCACAAGAACTACTGGGCTAGGAAACAGACAGGAACTGGATTAGGTTGTGATCAGTTTCTCATGAGAACACTGATGCTCAAAATCTACTGTGCATATCTTAACTGTGGTGGTAAATTGCAGATTATGTAAGTGGGACTTATACTGATTATTTTTTCATTTGTACTATGGTTGCCAGGATATATACAGAAGAATTTGTTAGAGCACCTTTTTCTTTGTTTGCAAACATGGTGTGTGATACTTTTTATGTGTTCTTAGATTCAGTTTGCTAGTGTTTTATTGAGTATTTTTACATCACTGTTCATAAGAGAAATTGTTCTGAAATTTTCTTTCTTTGTTGTGTCTTTTTATGGTTTAGATATCAAGGTGTCTGTGACCTCATAGATGAGTTTGTTAAAGTTCCTTCTGTTTCTATTTTGTGGAGTAGTTTAAAAAGAATTTGTATTAGCTCTTCTTTGAAGGTCTGGTAGAATTCTGCACTGAATCCACCTGGCCCTGTGCTAGTTTTGGTTAGGAGACTTTTGATGACTGCCTCTATCTTGTTAGGTGTTATAGGACTATGTACATTTTTACCTTATTTTGATTCAGTTTTGGTAGTTGGTATCTGTAAAGGAAATTGTCCATTTCCTTTAGATTTTCAAATTTTGTGGTACATAGGCTTTTGAAGTATGACCTAAAGATTCTTTGGATTTCCTCAATGCCTGTTATTATGTCTCCCTTTTCATTTCTGATTTTGTTGATTTGAATACTTCCCTCTGCCTTTTAGTTAGCTAGGCTATGGGTTTGTCTGTTGTTGATTTTTCTCAAAGAACCAGCTCTTGATTTTGTTGATTCTTTGAATTGTTTCCTTTGTTTTCACTTTATTGATTTCAACTCCGAATTTGATTATTTCCAGGTGTCTACTCCTCTTTGGGGTGTCTGTTTCTTTTTATTGTAGAGCTTTCAGGTGTGTTGTTAAGTTGCTTGTATGAGATCTCCCCAATTCCTTCCTTCCTTCCGTCCTTCCTTCCTTCCTTCCTTTCTTTTCTTTTCTTTCTTTCTTTTTTTCAATGCAGGGTTTCTCTGTGGAGCCTTAGTTGATTGAAGTTGCTTTTTAGACCAGGTTGACCTTGAACTCACAGTGATCCACCTGACTCTGCCTCCCAAGTGTTTGAATTTAAAGGCATGTGCCAACATGACCAGCTTGTCCTATTTCTTTATAAAGGTACTTAGTGCTATGAACTTTCCTTTTAGCACTGCTTTCATTGTGTCCCATATTATTGGGTATGTTGTGCCTTCAGTTTCATTAGATTCTAGGAAGCTTTTAGGTTTTTATTTTTTATTTTTATTTTGTCCCTTACCCAGATGTCATTGAGTAGGGAGTTGTTCAGTTTCCATGAGTTTGTAGGCTTTCTTTTGTTTCTGTTGTTTTTTGAAGTACAGCTTTAATCTATTGTGGTCTAATAAAATGCAAGGGATTATTTCAATCATCTTGCATCTGCTGAGGTTTGCTTTGTTACCAAGCATATGATCAATTTTGGAGTAGGTTCCATGTGGTGCTGAGAAGGTGTATCCTTTTTTGTTTAGATAAAATGTTCTGTAGATGTCAGTTAGGTCCATTTGATTCATGATGTCTATTAGTTTTATTGCTTCTCCATTTAGTTTCTGTCTTGATCTGTTTATTGGGGAGAGTGGGGTGTTGAAGTCTCCCACTATTATTGTGTAAGGTTTGATGTGTGATTTAAATTTTAATGATGTTTCTTTATCTGAGAACCAGTAAATGTGCTCTATTTCCTCATTAATTTTAATGTTAAATAGCTCAAATGTCTTTGAAATGTATGCTGTGTTATGTATATACACTCATGTTTTCTCTCTCTCTCTCTCTCTCTCTCTCTCTCTCTCTCTCTCTCTCTTTCTCTCTCTCTCTCTTTCTCTCTTCCTTGTTCTTTCTTTGGTTCTTTGAGACAGTGTTTCTCTTTGTAGCCTTAACTATCCTGGAACTCATTCTGTAGACCAGGCTGCCTTTGCCTCAGGACTACTGGGATTAAAGGTGTGTGTCACTACTTCCCAGCAAATTTTTCTAAGATTTATTTAGTTATTTTATGTATATGAGTTCTCTATCTGCATATGTGCCTGAATACCAAAAGAGGGCATCATACCCAAGTGTAGGTGGTTGTAAGCCACTATGTGGTTGCTGGGAATAGAACTCAGAACCTCTGGAAGAACAGCCAGTGCTCTTAACTCCTGAGCCATCTCTCCAGTACCTGGTTTTCCTTAGTAACTGACTATCTCATAAACATGTTATGATGATCAATACTCTTTTTCTTTATAGCCTTCCTTCCCTTTTGTAATCAAATGCTAATACTTTAGATGGTCTGTTTATTAACATGTATGTTGGATTTTTCTTGTACTACACTTAATTATTTTAGTTAATTTTTATTAATTACCTGTTGGGCATTGAGAAAACTTCCTTCAAATATGTATATACTACCTTTCAAATTCTTATTTTTCTTCTTTTGTTGAAGAATCTCCTCAGAAGTCCCACTGTATTGCTTCCATTCCAACGGGTCCAGGTCATTGTTCCTTCATGTTTTTATCTCATTTAATAAATATTGGTAGATGGTCTCACAGGTAGTCCATCCCATCTGTCCCATGGAGTCAAGGTATACAATACTTTGTTTACTTGGATCTACTACCAACAGACTCCAATATGCCTTAGAGTGAATAGGTATGAAAATAAGTTCTTTTTTCAAAAATATTGATTCTTTGGGTCCATATTCAATAGAACTGTAGGCACCATGCTTTAGTTTCAGGTTTAAAAAAATGCTAAGCACATGAAGAGATGGGTAGTTTTAACTTTTATTTTACTCACCCAGCAGATACATATAAAAGTTGAGGCATTGGCCATTTTCTAGTATCTGGATATTGCCTCCAGTGATGGTGCAATTTCAACCCACTATTTAAGATTTCCTACTGGGGCCCTGGCCTTAAAGCATCTTTGATTTCCTTTTCCATGACCTATGTAATATCAAGGCCTGGATCTATTCCTATTTGCTTTTCTTGGTCTGTACAAGGCTTATTCTCTGCGCTTCACACCGATGTTCTCTTGGGGAATAACTTAGTGCTACCATAATCCATGAAGATTTGACCAGTGTTCTTAGTATGTCAGGCTTCAAGTTGTGTCTCCTTCTTATTTCAAGATTTACTCCATCTTTCCTCTGTGTAACAGAAGGTTTCTGCTCTGGAAACTCATTTTCTTTTTTCTCTGGTGAGAGACATTCTCTAATGGCAAAAACAGTAGGTTGACTTAGATCACTCTGAGTCATTGCAGACCCATGACTGTGCTCTGCTATACAAACTTTGATTTTCATGGTGTCTTCAAGGGGTGTATGAGCCCTGTGTGGCTTAACATGCTCACTGTGGTGAAGGTGTTAAACTAACCTTCTGTACTTTCTGCTTTGATTGTTTCATCCATGATGCATTAGGAGTGCTTGTGTCCCTTGCCTTCATCAGCAGACTTCCCCAGTTACAGCCCGCTCCTGGGTGACTTTGGCACACTCTAGGAGCTATAGTTTTCTTGGACTCTCTCCCTGGGGTTTCTGTATCTGATCTTTGCCCAGCTGTTTACGGTGGTCTTCTGGTGTCTTCTTTTGAGCCTTGAAAGACTCTTCAAACACTGTTTCTATTTCATCCCCATCCTGTTATTTCCTTTTTTTGACCTTGTCCCAAGGCTTCAGACTCCATCTGTGTTTCATTTTCATCCCTACATTTCCTTATTCGAACTTTTCCTGAAGTTTCAGGCTTCATCCCCATCCTAAGGTGTGTAGGTTGCGACATGGAGACACTGCTTGGATGGCATTTGTGAGGGCCATGGCTCCCTGGTATGGTAGAGACTTTCAGAGCTCCAAGCAAAGGCAAACATCTACCTGGCTCTTGGTAAGTGTCTGTGGATAGTTATCACCCAAAGAATCACGTCTTCCAGTAGATGTATAATCCACAGGTTGGTGCAAGGTTTGAAACCTATCAACCCATGGAATGAGGAACACAGAATAGCTCTTCTTTATCAACAGAACTGACTTTGGGCATCATGGTCAGTCAAATTTTGAAGCTAATAGAGTTAGAAATATCAGAAAATGACTGATGAATATCTAAATGTTGAAAGTTCACTAGGGTCCACTGTGGAGAAATTTTGGAACTGTAGAAATCCTTCCTTAGGAAGATCTCAGCAAGGTAACAGGCTCAAGATCCAGAACTCAGAAACGAGACTGATTGCCCTAGTCAGCCACTAGTAACACATCAGACCGAACCACACAGCTAACACATCAGAGGCAATGCCTGACTCAAGGGGTTTCCCTACCCCTGCATTCAAGACTCCGTAGCTAGTTGTGATGTCACCAAGAAGAACAAAGTATGAAAATCAATATTCATTGGAGTGTGGAGGCACTCCCCACTTCCAATTGGGTCCAGGATCTTAAAGTACCCCATACCCTAGTGGGAAGTTTGAGTATTGTGAACTACTCATAAACATCCCAGTTCCCTCCTGTAGAGTTCAGTGCTACCTAGATTGTCTCAGCATAACTAAGATCACCCTTACTAGTATACTTGTATTTATGAAATCTTCCATCATGATAAATTATAGAAAACAAAATATGATTGCCCTTGAAAACAGCTCCTAACAATATGCTTCTATTTACAGAGAATAAATATAGTTTCACAGTGATAAAACCCACTAGGCACTGTTGTGTGACAAAACTTTTTCTCCCCGGAAAAGGAACCCAGGATAGACCAAAGTGTACACACCACCATAGTCCTACTTGTCAGTATGATTCATTGAGAGAGATGCACTGCTATTCGGGCAACAGTCATAGCAATAACACAAGCCTGGAATTCCTCCCTAGAAAGCAGGAGGAAGAATTAAATTGGTGCTCGAGTAACAGAAGTGTGGCTTTGCAGGGATGCTGGGATTTGAACTCCTGCTGCCATGACTATACAGCAACCAGTTTAACCACTGATTCATCTCTGGCCCCTTGAGCAGGTCTTTCATCTATTTTCAAAAGCGTGGAGATGTTTTTACAAGTTTGACCAAAAGAATTGAGTCACTTTTTTTTTTTTTTTTTTTTTTTTTGCCACTGAAAATATTAAGAAACTCTGGAACTATGTTTTTACCAGTGTTTTACTGTAAGGAAAACAAATGTACATTTTTTCTTGTAAAAGGTTTGACTTTCTTATTGTGATTGTTATTTCCCCAGATGTCACCTTTTTTTTTTTTTTTTTTTTTTTTTTTTTTTGTACCGGGCTTCTGTCTAGTTGCATTTTGGAGGGATTTTTTTCACAGACAGAGAAAAACCAATGAAATTCCTATTGTTGAATAACTTAATGTCAGGACTCCCTTCCTAATAGTGAACATCATATTTTTAGGAAAAATTTACAGTGCTAGGCTTGTAAAAACAAAATTGTCAGCTGGCCCGAGATGGACCACTTCCAAGTGCCGTTGAGCTATTCTTCAAAAATTGCTGATTGTTGCAAAATATTTCATTGCCTCAACTATTGCGACAAAGCAATGGGTCTGAGGATTTAACAGGCTAACAGCTGAGCTCTGCTTTTGTATGGAAGTCCAGCTTGGTTGGATGGCAAAGCCACCTGCCCATGTTTGGGCAGCAAATGTCCCAGAGTGCTTTTGGAATAAAACAACGGGTTCCCATTTGCTTTGGTAGGTGTGAAAAGTTTCCCAGGCTCTTCATGAGATATCACATGATATCAGGTGTCCTAGGGCAGCATTTCATGAGATATCACGTGTCTTGGGGAAAATCTTTCTTTAATCTGATCCATCTTGAGTCCACAGCTTCTGGTGGCAGCCTGCATATATGGAGGATATTGAACATGGTAGCTCTTTCTCTTTTTCTGCTTAATCTACCCTGGCTGGCAAGATCATTTTTTTTTTTTTTTTTTTTTTACTGGCATTAGAGCCTGTTTTTATTTTTTATTTTTATTTTTTGGAATTCTGGTATATATTTATATACTGAAGACCAAATGAGACATCCAGCCACATGGACTGAAACACTTCTGGACCCTTCAACGTCCCATTGGTGAACAGAGACTGTTGGATCAATTGGACCACAGACTGTGAGCCATTCTTATATATCCACTTTCTACAGATAGAGGGATTCATTCTATCAGTTCTGTTCACCTAAATAATCTTTATTAATGCTGATGTGGGTTTTGTTTTGTTTTGTTTTGTTTTCACCACAGTGAGGAAGATGTGCTGGCTACCAATAGTGTTCCATAAAGTTTTTCTTTTTTTTTTTTTTTTTTTTTTTTTTTTTTTTTTTTTTTTTTCTGCTTTTTCTCAGGATCGTCTGAAATCTCATACTTACCAGGTGAAAAGTAGCTGCAGTTTACCCAGCATGAAGTCTCAGAAGAAAAAAAAAAATATTTTGTTTCCTAAAATCTCTAATTGTTTATATCCTTGGAACCCTTCCCCCTGTGATTCAGATTGTTCATTCTGCTGCAAGTTAAATAATGGATTGCGCGATCTGTCACCTTGATTCCAGGAGGAGGAGCAGGAGGAGGAGGAAGAGGAAACACCTACTGGGTGCTGGAAGAAAGAAGGGTAGGCACACTTCCCACTGTCATGCAAATTTCTCCGGACCTGGAAAAGGTCTGGCCCTGGACTGGAAGCCTAAGCCTTCAGCACACTAACACAACCCTCCTCGTGTCACTCAAGACTCGCTGGCCAATCGGTGCCTCCAGTTGGAGCCTTCAGTCGGAAGAGGAGGAGGGTCTTCCGGGAGCCGTGCCGCACAGTCTGTTCAACTGCTGGATCCTTTGGCTTGATGTGCTGTGAGTGCTGCTGCCGAGTGCTGTTTAGGGGAGCTCAGGCTAGCTCCTAAGTCTCAAGATGGTGAACACGTGGCCACTGCCCACAGCGGTGACGAACAGCTGGGTGAGTAGCCAGAGCTGGGGTCCTTCCCCGGGGTGGGTGCAAACCTCTGGCCTCCTGTGAGGTCCAATTTGCTAACAATACTAAATCCCTGGACCCGCCAGTGGCATTGGCATCCGAATAACTTCACTTTGGGGGCCGTATCTGCGCAGAGCTTTTGGGTAGAAGCATCCTTGGGAGGAGGCCAAACTCGGAGAGCCCTAGACTCTCTGCTGTCTTCTGCCCTTGGCATTTAACATTTAGTTTGTTATGCCGAGATTACCCAGATCGCGAAACACCCCCCCTCCCCAGACCCCCACACCCCGCCAAAGACCACCGGGACTTGATACCGATGCAGCAAGCACAGGGTCTTGTATTACGGGCTCGGAGCTTCGGATCACTATCCTTCCTGTCGCAGCAGGATAGGAGAACGACACCAGAGCTTCAAGGGTAATGGGCTTATAAGGAAAAACTCTAATTAGGAGTGGGGGTCACAGGGAAGTAAGGAAAAAACCATAAGCGGGGGTCGTGAGTCTCAGGAATGCAGTCCTTCAGGCCGGTTGGGTGGAGACTGGATCTCCAGGGAAAGTTGTGAGTCTCAGGAATGTTGACCTTCCAGCAGGTTAGGCCCAGGAGGCGGAATCTCCAGGGAAGTTGTTTTTATCTCAGAGGAGCATTGGATGTTAATTGTATTTAATTGTTCCAGTGGGGTTTCTGGAGAGTGCTGGCAAGCCCATTTTATGGCAGTGCACGATCCTTCCCGAAACGCAAGAAGGAGTGGGGTTACCTGCAGGACAAACACTCAGACCACAGCATTAAATGTAGAATGTATGTGTTATATATAACATGGCACCAACTTTGTCCCTGCAAGTTGTAAGATCCATTTGGAGTTAATCTCTTGTTGGGTAGCACTTTAATATTAAGCTATGATGTAAAAGAGTAGAATTGATGACGAAAAGGATTTACCAATGCTTAGGAAATAGTAGTCGCAGCCGGGCGTGGTGGAGCACGCCTTTAATCCCAGTACTTGGGAGGCAGAGGCAGGTAAATCACTGTAAGTTCAAGGCCAGCTTGGTCTACAAAGTGAGTGCAGGACAGCCAAGGTGACATAAAGAAACTCTGTCTCTAAAATGGAAAAGAAAGAAAGAAAGAAAGAAAAAAATACTGTCACTCCAAGAAGAATTTAGCTGAGGCAGAACGGCCTCTAAAACACCCCACAGATACGTAGTATGCTAACTGGGTCTGTTAGAGATTAGGATGCTAGAATACACATGTTTATTCACCAGGATTGTCCAGAAATATGGCTCCAAGTCAAAACAAAGGAGACAGCTCTGATTTACAGTCAGCCTCTAGGCCCACCCCCATGTCAAAGAGCAGCTCTCTAACAAGCTGCTCAGTGGGCCATAACAGGGTCACAACCAACGCTAAGGCCTGGTCTGTCATAATGGCCCAGCTTTCTTCTTGAGGAAAGCATACTTCTTCCACCCCTGTGGCAAGACAGCTGGTGATATAATGTGAAAAGGAACAGCACAGTTGTTTTGAGAGCTGGCCTGATCAAGCAAGGCTTTCTTTCCCTGAGGTTCTCATTTATGGAGAATGACAAAGCTCCTTTAAAAAAATTTTCGAGACAGAGTTTCTCTCTATAGCCTTGGCTGTCCTGGACTCGCTTTGTAGACCAGGCTGACCTCGAACTCACAGAGATCCGCCTGCCTCTGCCTCTGGAATGCTGGCATTAAAGGTGTGCACTACAATGCCCAGCCATATAGCTCCTTCTTAATCTCAGGAACATGCTTGGTAAAGCCCATAACAGCCTGGGGCCTAGAGTTTTTGTTTGTTTGTTTTGGTTTTGGTTGTTTTTGTTTTGTTTTGTTTTGATTTTTGGTTTTTTGAGACAGGGTTTCTCTATGTAGCATTAGCTGTCCTGGACTTGCTTTGTAGACCAGGCTGGCCTCTAACAGGGCTTAGATTTTTGGGAGCTTTCCCTAAAACTATGGGGTATAATGGGAGGTAAAATCAGAGGTTCTACTCTAAAGCCAGAAATATGCATGGGAGAGTTAGTAGTGGTCTGAAGCCAGGACCTTTGCGAGGGGCTTACTTCAGATTTGAGAGCCCCACTCTTCCTACCACATGGGGGTATGGTTATCAGTGACAATGTCACTGTGGCATTGGTCAGTAATGTTCTTTTTTTAAAAAAGATGTATTTATTATTTATACAGTATTCTGCGCACATGTGGGCCTGCACACCAAAAGAAGGCATTGGATCTCAGTACAGATGGTCCATATGAGCCACCACGTGGTTGCTGGGAATTGAACTCGGGACCTTCGGAAGAACAGACAGTGGTTTTATCCTCTGAGCCATCTCTCTAGCCCCCAGTAATGTTCCTGATATACTCTGGGTTCCCCTTGTGCAGCGTTGTTTTATTAGACTCCTCCTGAGTTTATCTCATTGTATGATTGACTTGGTAGGTATCCATCTATGCTGACGTTGTAGATGTCTCGCATTTCTTTCCATTTCCCCTCTGAAGTAAATAAAAGATGCCGTTCTCCTTAAGAAGCTTACTGAGCGTAAGCCATACGTTTCGCTTTTATACTTTCTACCTTTTAGTTTTCCTAACTTTTGCAGTCTCTGAGACCTTCCACTTAGGACCCTGTCGCTGACATATGACCTGCTGTTTTAGGGCACCGGTGTGCTTAGGAAATAGTTCTGGGAATATCTTTGTAGTGTGACATCTCCCATCTGTCTGAGTGGCCAGACTTTCTGGGGCCTGAACCTGAAAGAGACTTCTAGATGACAGCATATGTAGAATGCAAAATATGTCCTAGGCTGGCATCTCTTTTGGCATTAACCAGAGTTTGATGCATGATATTTTTACAGAGATTTTTCTTAATTGTGCTTTTAAATGTGTGCGAAGTGATTTCTCCTTTAAAGGCACATTACTTCTAGAACAGCCACACCTTCAGCGTTTTAGAAAAAATGTTTCTGAGACAAGCTATATTAACTCAGGGGCCCAGTCTGTTGATCTCTAGTGCAATGACCTTGCTTTATTTTTGATTAAACTAACTAAGTTCTTAAGTTAAAAGTCTGCACTACAACAGAGTTTTAAAATTTCCCATTGGAGTCCTGTAATACAGTGTCCATTGCAGTAACAGGGAAAGGATTTGCTTGCAGATCATGGCTTCTGCCTTCAGACCGTAACAGGAGGAACAGTTTACTGTGTACACTGCAGGGTGAAGTAGGGTAGGCGGTAGCTATATCTCAGACTGAAGGTTAAGGAAGTCAGCAGCAGGGGGCACCATTATGAAGAAAGACCTCACTGAGGTAGGGCAAATGATTTTGTAATTTCCCCGGCGTGTATTATTTTATGCACGTGAATGTAAACGGATCAGGTTGGTGCTATGTGTATAGTTTGGGGAGGTCAGCTTGATGCAATGGTTGCTGAATTTCCAGTTAGGGGAGTGTTCTATGTAGGTATGTGTAGACCTCACTGACACACTTAAGTCAGCTGAGAAATTTGAGGCATAGACCACTGGCTGTAGCTCGGTGTGTCAGGTACTGGTCTCAGCAGCTACCATTGCACATAGAGGCAAGGTCAGGCAGTATCTTATCAGTGATGTTCCCTCTACCAGAGAGTGGCCTGACCTCTTGCAAAGTTAGTATAGCCTGTAATTTTTTTCCAGTTATATAATCAAATGTAGGTTATAATTATCTCTTCCAAAAGTCACCTGTAGGTGTTACTTTTTAAATTTTATTGTCTTTAATGCAGCACTGCTTTAACCTCTTGTGTATTTATTCTCCTGGTTATGAAGACTTTAATTTCTTTTTCTCAAGTACTTTGAGTATTTGTTTCTGTTTAGAGCAATGTCTTCTGTAGCTCAGGCTTGCAATATCCTGCGTAATTTGGAGTTGCTTTGAACGCCTAATCCTGCCCCTACTACCCAGTGCTTGGAAGAGAGTCCTGCAGCTCCTTCCAGGCTGGGTGCTGTCTGGTATATGAGCAGGGGAGAGACCTATGAATGAGTGTCCTCTGACATCCATGGCTTTTAGGGGTAAGCTAAAAATGAAGAGGGACATGTGAGGGAATTGAGTTAACTGATTTACTATGAAGTTGTAGTCACAACACACACACACACACACATAGGGGGAGGAAGGAAGGTGAGATCTTTTCTGCTTTGACAGTAGTAGGCATTAGCCACAAAGAGTCAGGTGACCCTACGGTAGAAGGGCAAGGGTGGGAAAGCCTTGCTGTCTGAGTCCTTTGGTCTAGAATCCTCAGTAGCGGAGCTGCTACTGTCCTGAGTGCTAACTGGGTGGTCCAAGCTAATGGGGAACTCTGGGTAGGCCTAGCAATCAGGAAAGCTAGGGAGAGGTGGCCTGCAAGTTCTTACCAGGATTCCCCTCTGATGCAGCTGTAAGGAGCTGTGAAGAGAACCGCGGAGCATGCCATGATGAGTGTGGGGAAACCGCGGAGCATGCCATGATGAGTGTGGGGAGACCGCGGACCATGCCATGATGAGTGTGGGGAGACTGCGGACCATGGCATGATGAGTGTGGGGAGACCGCAGGCCATGCTATGGTGAGTGTGAAGGAGACTGCAGGCCATGCCATGATGAGTGTGGGGAGACTGTGGACCATGCCATGATGAGTGTGGAGAGACTGCGGACCATGCCATGATGAGTGTGGGGAGACCGCAGGCCATGCCATGATGAGTGGGGAGACCGCAGGCCAAGCCGTGATGAGTGTGAGGAGGCCGCAGGCCATGCCATGATGAGTGTAGGGAGACCGCGGACCATGCCCTGATGAGTGTGAGGAGACCGCGGACCATGCCATGATGAGTGTGGGGAGACCACAGACCATACCATGATGAGTGTGGGGAGACCGCAGGCCATGCCATGATGAGTGTGGGGAGACCGCAGGCCATGCCATGATGAGTGTGGGGAGACCGCAGGCCATGCCATGGTGAGTGTGGGGAGAAAACAGGCCATGCAGTGCTGAGTGTGGGGAGAGCTCAAGCCATGCAATGGTGAGTGTGAGGAGACCGCAGGCCATGCCATGATGAGTGTGAGGAGACCGCAGGCCATGCCATGATGAGTGTGAGGAGACCGCAGGCCATGCCATGATGAGTGTGGGGAGACCGCAGGCCAAGCCATGATGAGTGTGAGGAGACCGCAGGCCAAGCCATGATGAGTGTGAGGAGACCGCAGGCCATGCCATGGTGAGTGTGGGAAGACCTCAGGCCATGCCATGGTGAGTGTTTGGAGACCTCAGGCCATGCCTTGGTGAGTGTGGGGAGACTTCAGGCCATGCCTGGGTGAATGTGGGGAGACTGCAGGCCATGCCATGATGAGTGTGGGGAGACTGCAGGCCACGCCACGATGAGTGTGGGGAGACCTCAGGTCAAGTCATGATGAGTGTGGGGAGACCGCAGGCCATGGCATAATGAGTGTGGGGAGACTGCAGGCCATGCCATGATGAGTGTGTGGAGACCACAGGCCATGCCATGATGAGTGTGTGGAGACCACAGGCCATGCCATGATGAGTATGGGGAGACCTCAGGCCATGCCATGATGAGTGTGGGGACACCTCAGGCCATGCCATGATGAGTGTGGGGACACCTCAGGCCATGCCATGATGAGTGTGGGGGATACCTCTGGCCATGCGGTGGTGAGTGTGGGGAGACAGCAGGCCATGCCATGGTGAATGTGGAAAGACTGCAGGCCATGCCATGGTGAGTGTGAAGGAGACCTCAGGCCATGCCATGATGAGCTTTGGGAGACCTCAGGCCATGGCATGATGAGTGTGGGGAGACTGCATGCTATGCCATGATGAGTGTGAGGAGACCGTAGGCCATCCTATGATGAGTGTGGGGAGACCTCAGGCCATGCCCTGGTGAGTGTGAGGAGACCTCAGGCTATGCCCTGAAGAGTGTGGGGAGACCGCAGGCCATTCCATGGTGAGTGTGAGGAGACCGCAGGCATGTCATGATGCGTGTGAGGAGACTGCCGGTCATGCCATGATTGTGGGGAGACTGCAGGCCATGCCATGATGAGTGTGTGGAGACCGCAGGGCATGCCATTATGAATATGGGGAGACCGCAGGCCATGCCATGGTGAGTGTTGGGAGACCTCAGGCCATGACATGACGAGTATGGGGAGACCTCAGGCCATGCCATTATGAATGTGGGGAGACCGCAGGGCATGCCATTATGAATGTGGGGAGACCTCAGGCCATGCCATTACGAATGTGGGGAGACCGCAGGCCATGCCATTACGAATGTGGGGAGACCGCAGGGCATGCCATTATGAATGTGGGGAGACCGCAGGCCATGCCATGGTGAGTGTGGGGAGACCGCAGGCCATGCCATGGTGAGTGTGGGGAGACCGCAGTCTATGCCATGATGAGTGTGAAGGAGACGTCAGGCCATGCCATGGTGAGTGTGGGGAGAGTTCAGGCCATGCCATGGTGAGTGTACGCAGACCTCAGGGCATGCCATGGTGAGTGTGGAGAGACCGCAGGCCATGCCATGATGATTGTGGGGAGACCACAGGCCATGTCATGGTGAGTGTTTGGAGACCTCAGGCCATGCTATTGTGAGTGTGGGGAGACTTCAGGCCATGCCATTGTGAATGTGGGCATACCGCAGGCCATGCCATGATGAGTGTGGGGAGATCTCAGGCCATGCCATGATGAGTGTGGGGAGACTTCAGGCCATGCCATGGTGATTGTGGGGAGACCTCAGACCATGCCATGGTGAGTGTGAGGGAGACCGCAGGCCATGGTGAGTGTAGGGAGACTGCCGGCCATGACATGATGAGGTTGGGACCATTGAATTTGGATGAAAAAGAGCAGAAGGCTGACTGGAAGAGTCCAATTTTTTGGGACTGAGATGGACTGTGATGCAGACTCTTCTTTTTGTCCATGTGGTGATCTGGGCAGAGGCTCTAGGCCTATGAACCTTCCCGAGTGTGGATTTCTTGGGGAGTGTGAGGCCCTGCTGCCCTGGCAATGTAAAACTATGGTGCTTGTGCTATCACTACTATAGGGGTTGCTTTTAGTGTGCAATGGGAAGACAGGCAGGAAAACTTAAGGTATAGTTTCTAGAAGTCCTGAATATTACTTTCCACATTTAATTTTGTGTGACAAATTTTACAAATAGGTGAGAAACTAAAATGAGTTAATGAACTACAGAGGTTTTTCAGGTGTGCCTGACAGTGTGCAAATGCATAGGGTAGATTCTACACCCTGTGCCAGAATCCATTTGGCAGGAAGCAGACATTAAAATACCATTAAACTTTCTTTTGTGTGTGGCTATCAGTAAGGCTCAGTTTGCCTGAACACATCTCCATTTCCAGAGAGAGTTGGAAAGCGTGGGGCCTCTCAGTCTGGAAGAAAGAGCAGTAGTAGCTCATGGGCCAGAAACACAACAATTTAGAGGTCACTTTGAGTTATTTTTGTGGGAGGTGCAAAGTCTGTGTTTAATTTCTGTACACGTAACAATCATAGGTTACACTCATCAAGTTCACCTTTTTTCCTGCAGCAGTTTCCTCAGGCCTTTTGGTGAAATTTGAATATCTCTTGACTTTCTGCATCACTTCATCCTTTCACACATATTGTACACATTCTTGGTTGTTGTAGCTTTGTGGTAAGTGCAGAAATCAAATTGTGTCAAAGCGCATCCTATTTCTTCATACTCCTAAGGGGAATTCTGAGTTTTATCACATGTCACATAACTTTGGAATAAGTTTATAAATTGTAAAAATTGTCTTTTGGGTTGAATATTGCCAACATCTTTCCTTCTTTTTTTCTTTTTTTGAAATGCATCATTTTAATGGTGCTGTTTACAGTTGTATAAAAGCATAAAAGATCTCATTCTATGTAATGATATCTTATTTAGCAAAAGACAGTAAGTGCTTGAAACTGAAACTGATATGAAGTAATATACAAAACCATAGACAGAGGACATAGTGTAAAGTTGAGTGACACCAAATACATTGTTATTGTCACATAAGAGCTATCCCACTAAATATCATTTATTTGAGAAGATAAAAAGAGGGAAAATAAAACATGCTCCAGAATGAAACAGTGAAACTGAATGTGGCATGGGATTGTGTATTAGCATTGTGGAATAGACTCCGAGAGCAATGTGTTGGGATTTTCAAAGATATGAATGAAAATTAGTTCAAAGTCATGTTGAATTGTTATATGTAATGTAAAATTGCACATATTTAGTGTATGCATCTGATGCACTTGGTATACAAATGGTATGCAAAAAGTGATTTTTCTGCTGGACATAACCAGAAATATTGTCTTTTCGAGGACTTTAGATGGCACAAGGCATAGAAGCCTGTACACAAAGCTTAGTCAGCTATTTTTGTAGAACCAGGAACATTGGAGTGTCGAGAGCAATGCAGAAAGAGGAAGTCAAGATCAAAGGATTTCAATGTAAAGTAGAATCTGAAACATTAATCTTGAGGTAATTTGTGTGATATTTTGGCCTAAAATCTTTCTTATTCTGTCCATGCTCTGAGAAATTGAGTAAGGAAGAATTGAAATGAGCTGATTTCTTAGATGGAGCAATGAATCTGTCGGATAGTTATTAGTAGTGACTCATTCAGGACTACAGTGAAAAGAAGCAACAAGTGGGGTAAAAAAGAAATGCAAAATCTCTGGCTTATTGAGAAAGAACAGATAGTTTCAGATGACAGTCAAGGGCTGAAACAGAGGCATGAGTTGAAATTCAAGACTGTCACCGTCAAAGAGAAAGAACTTTCTCTGGATTCAAAGTCTAAGATGGTGTCCAAAGAGTCTCTCTAAGCCTTCAGTTAGTGAAGGAGTAGGCAAAGTGATTCCTAGTCTCAGGAAATAACTTCATACAAAACCTGCTGTGACTGCTCCAAACATAGTGGGGTCCACCCCAACTTAGGCAAGCCAAACTTGGCAGGAACACCCATGTTGTGCTGGTTTTGGAAACAAGAAAGATGCAAAAGATAGGGTCACGGATTTTTACCCTACGGTTTCAGTTTATCACAGTCTCAGCCATCTTGTTTCACAGAGTCAGAGCCTCAATGAGAAGACTGTGAGAGTTCATTGCATGAGGCTATGAGGCTGAAGCCGCGGTTGCAAGATGCTGAGATCCCCAAGCTATGAGACATCTGCCATACAGAGCTGCATAGCAGTAGTGGTAGTAACAAAACGAAGGGACATAGCAGAAGTTGCATGGATAGGACCATCTAAGCCCTTTACAACTGATGTTCCCAGTGTCTGAGATGGAGCTACAGGATTTGGTGTTTGACTTGCTGGGTTTCTGGCTTTGGTCCAGTCTTCCCTCACTGTGTACTCATTCCTCTCAGTTGGGATGGGAATGGGTATTCTGTGCCATTATATTCTAGAAAGGTAGACTCTGATTTCTAATTTTACAAGTTGTGGCAAACAAGAGACTGCCTTGAATGAAAAAAATGAAATAAAACAAAACAAACCCCCTGAAAATGGAAACAAACAAACAAAAAGAAAAAAGAAAGAAAGAAAGAAAGAAAAAACCAGCACCACCAACAAGAAAACCCTCTGGACATTTGAATACTGTAGAGCTCTGGCAGACTTTGAGGACCATTGAAGTTAGAGGAAATGCATTTTCATCAGGGGATGACCATGGACCTGTAGTGACCAGGGTCAGAATGCAGTTGGCTTAATAAAAAAGCTCTCATATAGGATGGTGTCTTTGAACACCGTCTTTCCTTGGTGGCTTTCTTTGGGGAGCTTGTGGGAACTTTTTCAGGAGAAGCCTTTTTAGATGAAATTTTTTGTTGTGGATGGGATTTGAGGGTTTACCGACTCAACCCATTTCCTGTTCTTTGTGTCTACTGTGTTGTGGTTGAAACTCATCAGTAAGCTTCCTTCTCATGCAACCATGCCTTCACCATTATAGACTCTATCCTTAAATCATAGAAGATACAGTAAAAGCAATTGCTGTTCAGTGCTAAGATATTTTGATAGTCTACTTTTTTTGTAGATTTAATTTTTTTGTTTTTGTTTTTGAAGACAAAGTTTCTCTGTATATCCCTGACTGTCCCCACTGTAGGCATGTAGACTACTTAGGCCTCAAAGTTAGAGATTAACCTGGCTCTGGCTCTCGAGTCCTGGGTCAACACAGCCCCCCCCCCTTTTATATTATTGACTGATGGGCCTGCAGCATAAGTTTTTGTACATGTCAGGCATATGATTTTGTGATGAACCTCAACCGCATCATGAAATTTGAAATTTGGCAGAGTATTCATTTCCCAGGAAAGCATGTATTCATGACATTAATACTGCCTGAGGCTTCTGGGTCATTAGACAGCAGGTGCTTAATATTCTTTCTCCCTATTGTGTTTGTTTTGAATTTATGTTGGAATGAGCATGAGCGTTTTTCCTGTATGCGTGAGTACGCACCTCCTGTGTGCCTGCTCCTCACAGTAGTCAGAAGACACCCTCAGAACCCCTGAACACTGAGTAATGGCTCCTTGTATTCCCCCGTGTAAGTCCTGGCAATTGAGCTCACTTATTTCCAGGGCCAGCAAGAGCTCTCACTGTTGAGCCACTTCTGCCCTGGGCTGTTTATTTATGATCAACATTTGCATGGCTAAAATTTTTATCTGTCCATCTGTAACTGTTTAAACCTGCATTTTCTTTTACTAAGATCTTATTCATGTTACAGTTTAAACTGGGGCACCTCAGGTTCTGGAAGGGAAGGTATAATTCTTTTGAGGAACTTCTGTCTTTATGGTTTGTTTGGTTGAAATTTGAAGGGAAGGCAGGATATTCATATGTAACTCTTCTCTGTTCTAGAGCTCAGTGCATAGACCAGGCTGACATCCCACTCAGTGAGATACATCTGCCTCTGTCTCCTGAATTTAGGGATTAAAGGCGTGACCCAGTACACTCAGCTTGTTCATTTTTATTGTACTTAGTAAGTGTTCATACAGTTTCTCTGATGTGTACTCAGTACTGTTGATTTGCTTCTTTGTTTCTTTCTATGTGTGTTAATTGGCGTTTCCCTTGCAGGGCTACATTCTATTCAGAGAGTACAGTAATATCCTTCTAAAATGACTTGGTGATTACAGTAGAACTTGTGTCTCAGGAAATAAGTAGGGAATGCGCCAGCATTATGAATATATTGTCAATGAAATCTACATGTCCTGTGTTGTCAGTATCATGATTTCTGTTTACACATGTACGGGATATTTTAGGATTCATTGACCTATGATGATGTGCATGTGAACTTCACTCGGGAAGAGTGGGCTTTGCTGGATCCTTCCCAGAAGAATCTCTACAAAGATGTGATGCTGGAGACCTACATGAACCTCACTGCTGTAGGTAAGAGTATAGATTTTCTTTCCCCCTTTAAAACAAGAGGACAACTTTTTCTTCATTATTTATGCTCTTATAGAATTTTAATTGAGAATAAGATGGATAGATCAGGAATGGTTCTAAGGTTCATTGAATATAGTAATTTAAATTTTCATGATTTTAAAAGTATGTCATATGTTTTCTGGTATTGTATTATAGGCTATAATTGGAAAGACCACAATATTGGAGAACAATGCCAAGGTTCTAGAAGACAAGGAAGGTAATTGTCATGTGTAAGCTGACACAAATATCCTTCTGAGGAAATTCTGAGATGTCCTAGAAATTTTAAGGAAAACAGCAGTATAAATAAGTGCAGCCTTACATGTATTGATGATTATTAAATTCTCAAAGAACCATGTGCCGCAATGTCAGGAATTTGATTTGTGTTTTTAAGGCATTCATTGAAGAAAGAAGACATGGAAACAATGCCCTAATAGTTATCACAATTTGAATCATAATCTCATTAAAGCCACATTGTAGAAATCCCAATCTGTTTAGTCTTATACCACTCATTCTGCAAAAGGTATAAACATTGAATAAATGATAAATGCATCCAAAACCTGACGTTATTCATATAATTGTAGTAGTGTTGCTAAACTTAGTAAGAGGGCAGTTTTTGAGAGTTAAAAAGGTTATATAATGGCAAATTTGGAATTTTGATTTCTTTAAAAAGCCCAGAAATATAAGAATATATTTCCATTTTAACCTCCGGTGTTGGGTATGGACTACGTCAGATTGTCCACAGCGTCTGACTGTGCTTTGCCTTATGCTCTACAAGGGGTGTGATTTTGCCAGTGGGAGATAGTTTCTACAATTGGGTGATATTTGGAATTCTGGGGAGTTTTCTGAGGGTATTATTTAAATGCTAAAGGCCCAAGACTCAGGGTGGGTCTTTGTTGGTGGGTGCTTGCTGTTGGTTGTGGTTTGTTAAGTTTTTGTGCACAAAAAGAAACAACAAAAAGAAATAAGTATCCTGATTGTGAATATCAAACCTTACTCAGGGAACTGGATGCCCCTAATCAGCAGTAAATAGTCCAACAATAATGTCGCCTCCTTTCTTTTCTATCCCCTTTTCTTCCTTCTCTAGCATCAGGAAGTTGGAAAGGGTAGAGTTAAGGGTGAAAAAGGGTGGAAGGAAGAACCCACAAAATAGCAAACACTACCTCCATAGTTGTTGTGGAGAATCCTTAATCCCTATTCCACATGTTTATGATGAACAAGAAATCAAATTGTTTGAATAATTCTTCCTTTCATAATATACCCCTTGTCATGATGAATACAAGCCATGTGTGTATAAGGGATATTGAAAGAAGCAAAATAGCCCTCTTTCTTGCAGAACAATTAGAAGTTATGTAGTAATCCCCAGTTAGTGTAGATTTGTTGGATGTGATACAAGTCTGTAATCAATTGGTTTTCCAACTTCATTGGTAATGCATTAACAATCTCACACTGCAGAAAATCCCTTTGAGGTACTAGGAATGTGGAAATTATTCCGTTTGTCCTCGTTCAATTTGCAAATGTAGTGTGACTCATAATATAGGAAAATTTATTAATGTAATCAGTGTAGCTAAGGTCTGAGTTCTTCCAGTTCTCTTCAAAAATGGGAAAAACCTCATA
Source organism: Acomys russatus (assembly GCF_903995435.1). NCBI lineage: Eukaryota > Metazoa > Chordata > Mammalia > Rodentia > Muridae > Acomys > Acomys russatus. The sequence continues at coordinate 14,593,349 of NC_067150.1, forward strand.
TAAGAAAAGTATGCTATAAATGTGAGCCATGTAATAAATGCTTACATGTATTTTTAAAGATGAAAAACAACCTATAATTTAGGGGAACACTATGAATGTAAACTAAGGGATAAAACCTTTAAGATCTGGTTCCTCTTTATACTTAGACAATTTGTGAGATTAACTCATACAGATAAAAAGATTCATCAGTGTAATGAAGTGTTAATATATGCCAACTATCTTCACAGGTATGAAAAAAGCCATACTGGAGAGAAACCCTCTGAATATACTCAATGGCTTAAAGCATTTGCACATCCCAGTCGTCTTCAAAGGCATGAAAGAATTCATATTGTACAGAAATCTTACAAATGTAGTCAGTGTGATAAAGCCTTTTCACAACAGTATAGTCTCCAAATACATAAAAAAACACACACTAGAGAGAAACTCTATGAATGTAGTCAGCGTGGGAAATCCTTTGCACATCACAGTCATCTTGGAAAACATGAAGAAATTCATACCAGAGAGAAACCCTACGAATGTACTGAATGTGGAAAAGCCTTTACACGTCGCACTTGTCTCCAAAGACATAAAAGAACCCATACTGGAGAGAAACCCTATGAATGCACACAATGTGGTAAAGCCTTCTCATGTCCCAGTTACCTCCAAAAACATAAAAGGACACATACTGGAGAGAAACGTTATGAATGTACTGAATGTGGAAAAGCCTTTGCACGTCTTCATGATCTCCACATTCATAAAAGAACACATACTGGAGAAAAACCCTATGAATGCAAGCAATGTGGTAAAGCCTTTTCATGTCCCAGGTATCTCCAAAGACATAAAAGGACACATACTGGAGAGAGACCCTATGAATGTCCTGAATGTGGAAAAGCCTTTGCACGTCTTTGTGATCTCCACATCCATAAAAGAACACACACTGGAGAAAAACCCTATGAATGCAAGCAATGTGGTAAAGCCTATGCATATCACAGTTATCTCCAAATACATAAAAGGACACATACTGGAGAGAAACCCTATGAATGTACCGAATGTGGAAAAGCCTTTGCACGTCTTTGTTATCTCCAAATGCATAAAAGAACACATACTGGAGAAAAACCCTATGAATGCAAGCAATGTGGTAAAGCCTTTGCGTATCACAGTTATCTCCAAATACATAATAGAACACATACAGGAGAGAAACGCTATGGATGTCCTGAATGTGGAAAAGCCTTTGCACGTCTTTATAATGTCCACATTCATAAAAGAGCACATACTGGAGAAAAACCCTATGAATGCAAGCAATGTGGTAAAGTCTTTGCATATCACAGTAATCTCCGAATACATAAAAGAACACATACTGCAGAGAAACCCTATGGATGTGATCCATATGGTAAAGCCTTTTCATGTCACAGTGAACTCCTATAACATAAAAGAAAATATAATGAATAAATGTGAGCTATAGAATTAAGCCTGTGCATGTAGCAGCAGTCTTCAAAAATCATGAGAAAAAGCCATACTGCAGAGAAAAACCTATAAATGTAGTCAATGTGGTAAAATTTTACACTTCGTGCTATCTTTATATAAGAGTAAAACCTTTAGTGTGTGATGAGTCTGTTAAAATCTTTGCATATCAAAGTAGTCTTTGAGGCCCTGAAAGGGCTGAGACTGATTGCATCCTATGACTGTAAAGAATTCGGAAAGACTTTCACCCAACACGTATTAAGTTATACAAGATTATTTCTTGTGGAGAAGAAAAAAACACACACAACAAATGTCCACAGTCTATTCATGTATGAAGACATCCCTCTTCATTTTGTTCCTGAAAACTCACGTTGACAAAAATTCTACAAATGTAAATGATACAGTAATCCTTTTAGATTTCATAATTCTCTTCAATTACATGACATAGCTCACCCAGATGTAAAACTTCATGCATGTGCATTAGTGCCTTTTCTGTCTAAGGAAACTTATAAAGGTGGTTAATTTGGCTGATGGTTCCGGAGGGTTATGGGGTCACCGTGAAAGTGTCATGGCAACACCTGTCAAACATGGCCATAAAAGAAGGAGGCTTGAAGTTCACTCAACCTGCAACATTAGAAACTAGAAATGTTGTGCAGATGGAAATTCTCAAGCTCGCCCCCAGTAATGTGTTGCTTCCAGCAGGGCAGATTTTCCCAAATCTTCCCAAGTGAAACCACCAGCTGAGAGATTGATTTTTCTGACTTCACCCCTACTTGGTTGCTTTCTGCTACAGGCTTCAACACCCGCATTACAGGAATGGATGATAATATGAGAAAAACATTCATGAGTAAAAATTTATTTCTTTAACAATTTCTTGACCATGTCCCCTGGAGGGGGAGGCCTGGTGGCACTCAGAGGAAGGATAGCAGGCTACCAAGAAGAGACTTGATACCCTATGAGCATATACAGGGGGAGGAGGTCCCCCTCAGTCACAGTCATAGGAGAGGGGAGTAAGGGGAATATGGGAGGGAAGGGGAGGATACAAGGGATGGGATAACCATTGAGATGTAATATGAATAAATGAATAAAATAAAATTTAAAAAAACATTTCTTTCATTTTAATCATGTGAAATCAGTGTGTCACCTCTGTGTGGCTTTATGCATGTGAATGCTGGTGTCCAAGAAGATTAGACCCTTGAATCTTTTTGTACGTTGTCTAAACCTTGATGTTGCTCCTAGGAATGAATTTGTCTTAACTCCTTGGCCATGTCTCTAGCCCTGTAAAGATTTTGAAGTGTTTTTTATATGATCTGGATGTTAGGACACAGGAAAGAACTTATACAAGGGGAAACACTATCCTTGCTAATAATTTTGTAAAGTTTGTAGACATAATAGTTGTCTTCAATTTCAGGGAAAAAATTTGTTTTATCTCTTCATCATAGCCTTGAAGGAAGTAAATCATTTATCATGTTCACTCAAGTGGTGGAGTTTACCAGTTGTGGTTGTGATTTGTATTTTGAAACATTTAGAATAGGTACTGAAGTTTGCTATAAATGTGGCAAATTTATTTGTAGAAGTTTATTAGGCTATTCTCCTATTCCTTTTGTGACTTCTCTTCCTCTTCTATTGTGCTTTGACTTGGTTATGGACAGTTAGTTGTCTGTTGCATTGTATAGAATAGGAGGCCCACCATCTAAGTGGTCCATTGTTTAATTGGCTATCAGGCTGAGTGGGTATGATCATACTTTTGAGGTAAAGAGTGAGTGTGAAAGGATGGTGGGTTGTTGCTCCTGGTTTTGCTTTTTGTAACTTCACCGATTTCTTTGAGATGACTTGGATGTCAGTCTTTAGTCAAGGCTGCATTTGAACTCTTGATTCTCATGCATCAGCCTCCCAAGTACAGGTCCAAAGATAGAAGATGTACCCCCAAAGTGTCCTTTTTTTTTTTTTTTGTCAAATTTTTAACAATGTTAGTATTAAAATGCTTACTAGAAGTGAATATAAACAGCATTACATTCCTCATATGCATATCCAAAGCACCATGTTCATCTATTTGGTGGAGATGTAATAACGTAGGATAATCAGCAGCCGACAACACAGCTTGAGGTGCTATGGATATGGATATATTATTTGATGTTCCATGCTTCTTCGTATCCCCATTAGTTACTGTTCGGCAATTTATTGTACACTAGTGCCATTTAAGGGATTTATCTAGATATGCTAGATAATGTAACAGCAGTGAGATTTATTAATTTTTCCTTCATGTGTTTGTGTAATGAGATCATGGGTTTTTAGGCACATAGATATGTGGAGACTGGAAGACGACTTTGCAGTATCTACTTTTGGCCATCTATATATTGTGATCAAGGTCAGGTTGCCAGCCTTGCATACCACAGAGTTTTTGCACTGAGCCATGTCACTGATGCTCAAATAAGGTGAGTGAGACATGACATCTGTAAAGTACTGTCGTCTTTTCAGATTGCAAACATATTCTCTTCCACAGATAGAGGAAGCACAGGACAATTTGAATAATAAATTCTATTTGCAAATAAAAACGGTGTACTGCTCTCTCTCCTTTTTAATGTGTTAAGTTTATTCTTAGGAGAAAACACTTGTTCCTGACACTTTTCTCAGAACCACAAATGGATGCCAGAGTTGTCTCATTGTAACGTTGGCGGCTTCTAAGCCCGATGACGTGAGCTCCATCTCTGGGAGACCCATGTTACTTCAGCATTTTTTTCTCTTATTTCTACAGTTGGGCTGCGGCATAGAGGTGTAGTGTGTAGCGGTGAGTGTGGTGCAGCAAGAGCGCAGCACCAGTCTGTTGGCAGTGAGTAAAGGGACCACTGACTTGCTGAGACACCTACATTCTTCCAAAATCCTGAGTTCTGAAATGTCTCTCTCCGTGTCAGTATTGCTAGTAGTGTAATTCCAGACAGTTGACTTCTTACAGTGGTGGTCTATGAGGGAAATATAAAGCTTTTTTAGGGCCACTTAATTGGCGTATTGTAAAAAATGATTATTCAGCTTTCCGGTAAATGTCTCCAGTGTGAGTAACTATCAGATTTAAAATATTTCATGTAAGTGTAGAAAGCACAGTCAGAATTACACTTTCACCTTTATTTAGTATTATTTGCAGGGAGCATTTTATTTTAATTAAATATATTTTTGGTGGTTAGATTATCCATCTCTTCTACCCTGTCTTTAAATCTGATTATTCTGTCTCCTACGTGATCTCTTTGGTTCATTAGATTTATTTTATTATTCACTTCCTTTTTCAGCTCAGTTTTGGTATTTTATGATGATTCTAACTATTTCTTTCAATTATTTTTCTCATCCTTTGTAGTCCCCATTTCCTTTAGCCATTTTCATGCCCATCAATCATTTTGCTTCCACTCATCAATCTTGTTTATGACCCTGGGTTTTGAATTTTGAACATTACTTAAATTGCTTTTTTAAAAAGGGGAATATAGCTATGGATGGGATTTGAATGCAAGACATTGTGTCTTATATTTAGTATTTTGTGTTGTGGATGGAACCAAAAGAAATCAGAATTTAGGATGTTGGTTGTCTTTTGCGTTTTTTTTGGCCCAGGAGGATTGTATTCCAAGCTAGGAAGTCAGACTGCCTGTCTTTTATCTGAAGGGTACAGAATTCACTCTGGGACTCAGATATCGGGGTGCAATGTCCTCATATATCCAGGTTTGCCCTTGGCCGGCAGCAAGAATCTGGACAGGCTTCAGGGCAGCCTGACTGAGATGGAGGGGGAGGGGCTGGTCTCCCTGGGTTGGGAACACTTGTAGGATCAGGAATGTGACTGGGAAGAGCAAACAGCTGGGTGGACTCCACAAAAGTAATTAAGGAAGAGAGAAAGCAGTAGCTTGATAGGGTAACAAGTGCTAGAATTAAAAAACAAACGCCACCTGGCCTGGCTCAGCTCTACCTGTATTGCTTCGTGACCCCAAATTATCGATGGAGTTCTTAATATCTGTAGAGAAGTTTTATGCATCGAAAAGAATACTTGAAGATCTTTGTCTGTTTACATGTTTTGAACAATTAAAGGCCTTGTTTTTTGTTTTTTGTTTTTTGTTTTTGGTTCATCTTGCTTGATACACAAAGTTACACAGGGCAAGATGAATCCAACAAAACTAGCCCTTTATTTGTTCAAAAAATATATAAAATTTGGCATTTTCAGCATTTATTATTTAACCTGTTTAAAGTTGACTTACAAATCTAATGAAATCTTAGACATTCAGATTCAACACTAAATCAATTTAATGTTAATCAATTTTTGAAATAATTTTAGGAAAACAATGCTATTTCTAAATATGCCTAGCAGTTTGAATTTTTATAGACAATATACAAATTTTTAGAAAATATAACATAACAAAGGCAAAAAGAGGGAAAAGAAGCATTTATATAGCCACAAAAGAATGAACAAGGAGTCACAGTGGCTCCTCCAAAAAGAAAGTACTAGAAACAGGCTATTTTTCTAGCAAGTTCTTTCATACATTCAAAAAACATGAATCCATTGGGAGAATATGTTTTTGGTAAAACATTCACCTAGCCTATGTGAAACTATGACTTTATTCCTAGGAACAGATACACACAGCCAAACACACAGAAACACACACACATATACACACACACGGTGAGGGAGGAAGGAAGTCAGACACACACACATGGATCCATATAACTACAAATCCTTCAAAGCCTTCACGTGGACAACCAGAATAGACTTTAACATGCTGGGGATCTTTGATACTAAAACAGAAAAGTAAAAGCTAGGTGTGGTGTACATGACTAATCTCAACAATGTGGAGGCTGTGGCAGAAAAATCTTAAGTTCAAATCCAGACTGGGAAACATAGCAAGATTAAGGCCAATGAAGGGTACATAACAACTTGTCTCAAACAAACTAGCAAAGAGGAAAAATGACAAATTAGAGGAAAGGCGGGAATATGTTGACATGATTCAATGAAATATGCAAATGAAGAGTAAAATCCAAAAATGGGTTAAGAAAAAGAATCATGACCATATTACGGCTCTTTCTAACACACAAAGCTAATCTTGTTAAATTAAAAGGGTAAATGTTACAATTGTCCAAAAATGACAGAAAAATTGAAAAAATGTAAATAGCCGTTAATGATTTAAACAAAACAAACCCAAAATCTCTCTAAGTAGGATTACAAGGGAAGTTTGTTGACCTAATAAAAGCCACAGTGGGTGGAGATATAACCAGAATATCCCTTTGAACACCAGAGAGAGGATATAAGGACTGTGCTTTCCATGAAGCTAAGCACCATCTGAGAAATGCTACCCAGAACAGTCAGACAAGGGAACTCAAGTCTAAGACCTAGAGTGAGAAATACATTGTTCTGCAGGGATTGAGCCAAGGAAACACACAGTACAATTCACAAGTACGATTAAGGTTTTGGTTTTAGTAAATTAGAGGCTTTTTTAATTAAAAAGAGACTGGCCTGGACCAATCCAGAGACAGTTCTCTAGGTAAGGTCCCAGCTTTTGTTGGCCAAAGGATTATAGAGTCAAAACTCACAAAGTGATAATTTGGGGATCCAAATTAACTCATCCTGTCTGGGTGTGAGCAAGGCTTGATTATTTAACAAATGTCCAGCTGGTGGCTTCGCCATCCAAGGGAGCAGGTGTTTCATACAAAAGCAGAGCTTAGTAGTTAGACTGTTTAATCTTCTGACCCATTACCTTGTAGCAATAGCTGAGGCAATGAAATATTTTGCAACAATCAGCAATTTTTGAAGAATAGGCCAACTGCACAAGGAAGTGGTCCATCTCGGGCCGGTTGACAGGGTACATTTGAGGTAGAGGAAATTTCATCACAGCTTTGACAAGCATAAATCATTTTTTTTAAAACAAGACTAGCCCTGTAAAATTTTCCTATAAACATAATGTTCACCATCAGGAAGGCGGAGCCATGTCATTAGGTTATTCAGCAATGTAAGATGAACACGGGAATGTGAAATTTTTTCTCTGTATGTGAAAAACTGCATTCAAAGTGCAATTGGACAGGAGGCTGTTATGAAAAAAGTGACATCTGGGGAAAATAACAATCACAATAAGAAAGTCAAACCTTTTTCAAAAAAAAAAAAAAACCATACATTTGTTTTCATTACAATAAAACACTGGTAAAAATACAGTAGCTGAGTTTGTTAATATTTTCAGTGGCAAAAAAAAAACAAAAACAAAAACAAAAAACCTAAGATTTTTTTCTTTAATAAAGCATAAAGCCTAAGGTACTTTTTTGTATAACAGGGAATATTTCTATACTATTTACACTATTACATATTTTCCTTAGCTACAATTTTTTTTTTTTTTTTTTTTTTACTTTGAGGAAGGATTTAAATGCTATTATCGGTACCAAATGCCTTCCAAGTACCCTGGGAGTAGGGAGCCCACAGAAACATTTAACTTAGAAGATTCATGTTAGAAAAATATGTATGAAGTCTGAAATTTATTCTTCAGATTACAGCAAATCTTTATTTCTCATATACACACTAATGATTAACAAAAACTTTCTAAGTCTCAATTAAAAAAATTTCTGATATAATTAATGTACTAGACAGAAAGCAAGAGGATTTTAATTTATATTAGAATATGTTAATTGCAAAAGTAATAGGTTTCGTTCATGTAGGTGTAGCATGCACTTGTTATATTCACTCCTCCATTACCTGCTTTAGTCCTAGCTGGTCCCTCCACCATTCTCTGCTCATCTTCATCTTACTAAACACTTCTCTTCTGTTTTCCTGTCCTTTTGCTTTTTAAACCTATATTCAGAGTATGAAGGAAAACATGCACACTTTCTCTTTCTGATTCTGTTAGCATCTGTATTTACCAAATCATCCACATAAAAAGTATTTGGAAAAGTCTCTTAGAATCAATTATAATCAATGTTATCTTAGTTGTATTTAGCTTTTGGACATGGAGGTGATTCTCAAGTTTATGTCATGTGGTCTAAATTTAAAATATTTTTTAAAGGTCAAATTTAAGCATCCTCTCTAAGAATTTGCGATTGGATTCAGAGATGTTTCTTTTACTCTAAAATTAATATAAACAAAAATGTAATATATTCACATTTTTGCAGTCTGGGGGCAAAGCACCACATAATTTCCAATAGAACAGTTTCTCTAGAATGCCTTTAAATCTTGTGGACGCTACACAACACTTATGCATGACGAATTGGACTTTTTCCTGTGATACAGTAGTGCTTAACACTAAAATTTCAGTGTGCCATCAATACAGTGTAGGGGCCATTTTCAGTTTTTTTCTGTCATCAAAGACTTTCACCTGTTGCAATTAAAGTGTAAATAAAGTGACACATTCTGCTCTTGGTGTATAGGACACAATAAGATTATGAAAGTGAAAGTTTTTCAAAATTTAAAAAGGAAAATAAGTTTTGGAAATTTAAATAAATGAAATAAATATGGCACTGAAAAATAAATAAAGCTCAGCCTTGAGCAGGGGTAGTCTTCTGAAATTTATGGCCACTGACCCAGAAGAGTGACACAAAGAGTCTTAGCAGCCACTGTCAGACAAAACACACACACACACACACACACACACACACACACACACACATGTCTTTACTGCGTATTCTGTACTTTGTATTTAATTTCAAGTCAATAATTAAAAAATGACAATACTATCACTTTGCATTTTGTACTTTGTACTGTATATGCCTGATTGCTTCACTGACTCCCCTGAATCTAATCCATGGAAAATGTAATTACAACACACTCTCTGTTTCAAAAAATGTGTATAAAAACCTAGACTGCTTGCCTACAAAATACATCCAGATTCAAACTATCTCTGGGTTTGTCTCTGTTTGTCACTTCATCAAATCCTTTTGCAGTGACGCTTCGAGAACTCCCATTCCCAAGGACCTATACCCTACTGAGATGGTCCATGGCAAAATTAATCACATTACTCCAAATGATCAAGTCTTTTTGTCATATATTCTTTCTTGCGTTTTTTTTTTTTCTATTTTTCTTTTATTGAAAATAGTTTTTTTTTTTTGGCTGGAGAAATGGCTCAGAGGTTAAGAACACTGAAGGTTCTTCCGAAGGTCCTGAGTTCAATTCCCAGAAGCCACATGGTGGCTCACAAATATCTATAATGATATCCAGTGCCCTCTTCCGTTGTGCAGGTATTACATACAGGCAGAACTCCTTTATTTTGGAAACTAATAAAAGTACAAAGTGAGGAAAGCCAGGAAAGAGAGAACTTAGAGAAGAAAACAGGAACTGCAGAGGTAAGCACTGACAACAGAATACAAAGATGAAGGAAAAAATCCCAGGTGTAGATGATACAATGGAAGAATTTGATGCAACCATCAAAACCACGTTAAGTCTAACAATTCCTGACACAAGAAATCAAGGACACCATGAAAAGAAGAATCCTAAGGATAACAGGAAATTAGGAAAGAGAAGATGTACAAACACTACAAGAATCTACTTGAACCTATTGGCACAAGAGACAATTTCCTGAACAGAACATCAACAGCTCAAGCTCTAAAGTCAACAATTAATAAATGGGACCTCATTAAACTGAAAAGATTTTGTAAAGCAAAAGACACTGTTAATAAAACAAAAGGACAGCCTACAGACTTGGAAAAGATCTTAACCAATGCTACATTCTACAGAGGGGTAATATCCATTACATAAAGAACTCAAGAAATTAAATACCAAGAAACCAAATAATCCAATTAAAAATTTGGGTACAGAGCTAAACAGCATTCTCAACAGAAGAGTATCAAATGGCCGAGAAGCCATGCTTGGCAAACTGAAAATGTAGCCTTCCGAAAGTTCCAAAGTCATTCATAGCTTTATGATTCATATTTAACTAATATTGAGAATCTCTAAATATCAAAAAATGTAAATGCTTTATAACTGAATCTGATGGCTAAACACATGAATGAGATGAAAAGGCACTTTTCAAAAGGAGAGGTATAAATAATTAACAAATACTTGAAGTAGGTCTCACCATCATGTGAGATTAAGAAAAATCAAAAAATATTAAGATTCTAGATCATCCCTGTGAGAATGGCTCATTAAACAAATGGTCAAAGAACCCAAAAGCTTGTGATTGCTTTTCATTGACCCTGATTTTACATATGCACATCTCACATAAAATGAATGCCTGTAAACTATTTCTCAGAGATCTCCAAATGTCTCTGATGTACATGGTGAGGAAAAGTAGGACTACTCTAGCAACTATAGAATCAGGTTCTGTATTTAATGCCACTCTGAGTTTCAGGTGCTTATCAATGCCTGTATAAAGTTTGGTTTTTTTCTTATCTGCTACCTTCCTTTCATATTTTACAAAACGAAACAGTGCGTTACTTTGAGTCAACATTTTCAAGATTGCTAGGTAGGGAAAAATGCACATGTTATGGACACAAGTTGCCATGCCATGAGAACCAGCAGCTGACTGACCACGTAACAACACAACCAGTCATTGTACTTCCTGCACTCTGGGACGATGCCCCACCTCCCTGTTTTGTTCTTCTTAGAATTCCTTGTGGATCCCAAGTGAAGTCATTGGTGCCAATAGGTGTGTTCTCTGTAGGAAAGAGATACAAAGGTAAAACCAGAGTGTGCATTTCATAACTCAGAACAGATATTTGCTCTTATAAACATTCTAGGATATTCATGCAGCCTATTCCATATTGTTCTCCATGCTTACCTTATTCCACTCATTTTCAAAAGAAGAGATACAATCATGTCTTGTATTCTGTACATTTCAGAGAATGATCTACAACGCACCAGGACAAAGTAAAATATTAGCAAATCATTGGTATTTAGGTAACAAAACATCAAATTGGACACTCAGAACAAACAACATAAATTTACTGGCAAATCATCTACCAGATGCAATACAAAAGTGAAGACAGCAGTGCTTAAACTACTTTTGAAAAATGAAAAAAGAAAAAAATAATTGTGCACAAACAGAGAAGGCTCCAAACTGAGCACTGTGCAGAATCTCTTCTGAGACAAATAGTTTTCAGGTATCAACACACCCATGATCACTGTGTGACATAAAATGCCAAAAAAGAGAAACCACAGTACTGTAATTTTCTTCTCCTCACAAAAACTTCAATGTATGGAAAAGCACGGCCCATATTCATTTGATCATCCGTGCTACTAGAAAGCTAAAATATTTACTATTATGATTCTAAACAGCCTCTTCTCACTCTACTCTTCCATAACTTCTACTCTTCCATTCATTGTTCAGTAATAACAGTGTCTGTAATATCTGCAGACTCACACTCATAATTCTGTTTTTGGAAACCTGATCATTCTGGAAATGCAATTCATGTGGCACATGAGACCTTCCTTCCTCACTAATATAAAAGGATGCAACTCCATCCAATGTAGAAACTGGCATTCAATATGCTCTTTGAGCATCATTTACAAAAGATAACCTTTCAGAACTATAGGTCTTTTGTCCATGGAAATTTATGTTATGTTCTCAAAGAATAAAATCCAGTGAAAATATAATAGAACAAGGCTGTGCTCTTTAGGTGAAAGATCTAAGCACTTAATTTCCATTGTCAGAAAGACAAAAGAAGATTAATCATAGAAAATAATGACTTTATATAACATTATCACATGTGGAGAATTAAAGCCTCAAATGGTTTCAATATTTAAAAATTTTTTTTCAAAGAAATATGGACAGGAAACTGACATGGTGAGCATTTTCCAAAGAAGCATTCATTTTTCTTACTGATCTTCTCATGTTTCTGTCTTTGGAACAAAGGCTGGAATTCTTGAAATGTCAAATCAAGGTGCTAAAAACTGAAAGCTAAAATTAATACAACTCTGTTATGGACAACGCGAAACCACATTAAAAAAAAAAACAAAAAACACAAGAATCAAAATGAAACCAGAAGTCTCGTCACCATTCCTACAGACAGGCCAGCATGTAATGATATATTTCGTGTAGCAAGGAAAACACTACAATTTTGAGGCTTTTCATAATCTCAGCAGGCACTAGGTGCAAACATAGCACATGCATACATGCTGCAAAACACTCTGATATACAGGGTTAGTATTGGGAGCTTACCTTCCAGGGACTGTGGGCAGGAACAAATGGCCAGAGGGTAGCAAGATGGATGCCTAGCATAAAATGGAGTATTTTTGGCCATCAAAGTAGAATACAGTATCTGACCCTTTGATCACATTTCATTCCATTATATGTAGCATAGAGAGTACACATTTTTACCATGTTCCTTTGGAAAGAAGACACATCTCTCTGCCAAATGATAATTTTTCATCAGCTCTAGTTACACCCACTTTCATCATTGTCTAAGAAGGCTTTATCTACTTTTTTTCCTATTTACTCCTCCTTTCAATGTGGACCTGTTTAAGGAGTGGCATACACATCTTTGTGTGAGAATACTGGTCACTTGAAATCCATGTGAATGCCTTTATAGGAGAATGGCACAATTCAGGCCACACGTGTCTTTAACTGGAATGTTCTAAGCTCTGCTAAATGTTCTAAGCAGGTGGTTCTCCACCTTTTCGATGCTGTGACTTTCTAATGCAGTTCCAGGTTCTATAAGGGGATGCCTCAGGATATGGGCAGATACAACCGGAGATCAATATAGCAATGGATCAGTTCCTGAGATCATCACGTGTATCTTTTACAATGGTTTTAGCCAATCCTTTCTCCATGAGAAAACTCAAGTGTGATAAAATTCTTAATAAAATATTTTTTTAAATCTAAGAAAAGATCACTTGGTTTTCTACATTCCAAACAAAATACGCTGAGAAGTCAGCATACGACTCAATGTCTACAACTGTCCTGGATGCTGGCAAAGCTTTCAAACTGCTATAACTGCTCTGCAGGCTGCTCGGAAGAAGAATCATCAATGGCTGTCCACAGATGCTGTGCCCTTGTGCTACCACCAGGAAAGGTATGCCTGTGAATGTACTAGTGCCAATGCTGTTTTGTAGGGATGGGATAGAGGCTGATGTGGTAGCTGTGGAGCTGGGGAGCTCCAACTCAAAGGCCACTCTCTTGAAAATGAGAGTGATAGAAAAACTGTGGCGTTTGATACATTTCCCTTCCACAGCCGACTTCTTTGTTGATTGGATGCTGGGTAACAGCATTTTCCTATATTATAAATTCTTCCAAAATTAGGTGGATTCCCCGTGAAAGTTACTGCTATGTACCTAACTACACCATTAATATAATTAGTCTTTTTATGCTGCATTACAATGGGCACAAGACGTTCTCTAGTTCTGGGCTCCGTGAAAACAAATACCTTAATTTACTATACCCTCGGACCTCTCGGCTTCTGCTTCCTCCACGCCCAGACCCTCGGGAAAGAAGTCCCCTCCTCCAGACTGCTGTCGCCCGCAGGCTCAGAAGCCGCGTCTGGGCTGCAGCTGGGGCGCGTCCGGTCTCCGTTCTTTCTCCCTCCAGGTACTTCGGGAACAAGTTTCTGAGCAGCCGGAAAGGCTAGTGCGTAGCATTTGTTTTCCCTTCCGAGCGGAGAGACAGTGAGGGACTGCACGCCGCCCTCCCCGCAGGGCAGACGGAGGGAGCCGCAAAAGCGCGGTTCTCTGACGAGCCTTGCACGTGCATCCATGGGCGGTGGTGGAGTGTTCTTAGGTATGGAGAAGCGGGTGGGACAAAAGTTTATTCCGCTGTCTGCCCCGCGCCCTCTCTTTGCTGGATTTCTCAGTTGATAGCTGTGAAGAGTTGTAGCTAAAGGCTTCCGCGACCATGCAACCACATCGTTCTGCGCCCTCGTCTGTTTGCATGAATGGAACCAGAATGAAGTTAAACTGCAGCTCAAAAAATATGTAAGAGACTACCTAAAAATCGTAATACTATATGGAGAGCCTTCCTAGAAACCTAGGATTTCCCTACGCTAGTTTATACCCATAAAATTGCTAAGAAGTCAAAGCGTATTTAGTGAGATTATCATTAAGGATCAAAATACACTCACTTGTAATAATAGTAATATAAGGGCTGCTAGCACTCGCTAGAGAGCAAGGACTTACAGGCGGATCAGAGGGATGTCCGGTGGAAGTGAAAATACCTGCACTTCATTCGTTTTCAAGAACCCAAAGAAACTAAGAACTGCAGATTAAAGAAGGGAGGCTGAGCTTAACGTGTGTGTGTGTGTGTGTGTGTGTGTGTGTGTGTGTGTGTGTGTGTGTTTGTGAGATTTGGGGAATACCTTTAAGTTTATGCCATTTACTGGAAGCAGTTTCAGAAAGCACACTTTGTCTTGATCCCTGTGAACTTTAACTTCTAAGAAGTCAAAGTGACAGGCACAGAGATTAGAGATACGGAATGCCATTTCATTTTATTCTCACTTTGTAATTGGGGCATGCACCCAGGACTGTTCCTAGTCATCCGTTTGTTGGGATTAGTTTTTTTCTGGATTGATTTTTTATGTATATGAGTGCTGTCTTCACGCACACACACACACACACACACCAGAAAAGAGAATCAAATTCCATTATAGGTGGTTTTGAGCCACCATGTGGTTGCTGGGAATTGAACTCAGGACCTCTGGAAGGCCTCTCAGACTGGACGTAGTGGTGTATGCCTGTGTTCCCAGAACTCAGGAGGCTGTGACAGCAGGATTGAGTGTTTTACTCCTGTCTAGGCTACACAATGAGATCCTGTCTCAAAGTGTAGAGCCACATTAATTAATAGCTTTTGCACTATGCAGTTTTTTTTTGGATCAAGCTAACTGGTTGGTAGTATTGATAGACAGTAACTACTGTTGTGGTTTTTGTGTTTTGAGTTTTGGAGGGGGGGTTGTTTATTGTTTGTTTGTTTGTTTTTTGAGACAAGGTCTCTCTGTGTTAGCCTTGAATGCTCTGGACTCTCTTTGTAGACCAGGCTGGCCTCGAACTCACAATGATCTGCCTGCCTCTGCCTCTCAAGCGTTAGGATTAAAGGAGTGCATCATCGTGCCTGTTGTTTTAAGAGGGGATAAAACTGATTGTTCTTGAGTGAAAATTATGTGATTGAGTTCCCCTGAACCGAGTTCTTTCCTGACTCTAGTGATGTCATAGAGGAAAGAGGTCCCTTCCTAGACACCAAGAAGAAATAATCATCTGTGTATCCTGCTGACTGTATCTTAGCCAAGTCCTTGATAGAGCTCTGGCCCACAAAGAAGAGGTCCTTCTTGTTCAGCGTCTTGAACTGTAGAAGCTAGTTACAACAGCAGCTGCTCTGAGGAGTCGGTTGAATAACAGAAGTGTAAGTGGGAGGCAACTTGAGGGCAGATCAGAGTTGACTTGAGGATGGAGAAGTTTCAAGTGGAGGAGACAGACATTCTAGACTTGGAGATCAGGATAGATGAAGACAGGGATGAGCAAACAAGGCGTGGTACTCAGGAAACTCTGAGTGGTCTGTTTTCTTGAAGAACGGGAAATGTGAGGAATCACAGTAGACATCTAGCATATGCCATAATGTTAAGGAATTTTGGAGTAAGGAGTATGACGGAGATTCTCTCCCACCTTTTACGTCACTGCAGCCTCAGGGACAGTCTCCCAGTGACAAGAGATAGAGTTGCAAATGATAAAGTGCCTGCGTGTTTTGTTTTGTAAATTTGTTTCTTTTGACTTTTTTCTGAAGCATTTGTTTTTAAGTTGCCTTGTGAACTTCTTTTGTCTTTCATCAACCCTTACCCTAGCATTACAGCTTTATTTTTAGAGAGGAAAAGTTCCCTTTTATGTTTAGTAGTCCTGGAAAGCTACGCTCCCAGCACCAAATTAATTCCTAGCAGAAGACTCAAAGGGTGGAGAGGAAAAAATACAGCACTGTATTTAAGATTCTTGATTTAAAGCTTTACTTTGTAGTAATTTACTAATATATATGTGTCTATATAGTAAATACCATATTTATAAACTACCTTAGTGGGGGGCATTATTCTTCCATTTAAATCGTGTGCTTTAATTATGTGAGTATGCAAATGAGCATGTAAGAACTAAGCATGCTTGAAGAGCAGAGAGAGCCAGGGAACTGAGTCACCAACCCTAACCACACCCTGAGGGAAGGAAGCCCTCAACACCTGTGCCTTCTGCAAGAGCTGCAGGGTTGTGGGGTTTGTTGATGTTGGTGGTGGTGGTGGTTTGGTTTTTTGAGGCAGGGTTTCTCTGTGTAGCCTTGGCTGTTCTGGTCTTGATTTGCAGACCAGGCAGGGCTTGATCCTCCTGCCTCTGCCTCTGCTGGGACCATAGGTGTGTACCACTGCCCACTGACACAGGTTGTTGATTTTTAAGGCTTTAAAGGAGTTGATAATTGTATAAAATGTCTATTTCTGGGCATTCTTCAGAAGTTGATTCATGAAGCTAATTGGCCCTTAGGAGTGTTTTGTCCTTCTTTTGCACCCTTGGGCATCACTAACATGAAGGGCTCCAGGTCTGATCGCCAGTTCATTCTGATGCATGGTAGGAA
Source organism: Acomys russatus (assembly GCF_903995435.1). Classification (NCBI taxonomy): domain Eukaryota; kingdom Metazoa; phylum Chordata; class Mammalia; order Rodentia; family Muridae; genus Acomys; species Acomys russatus. The sequence continues at coordinate 14,610,250 of NC_067150.1, forward strand.
AAGCCACACTGTATTGGTTCCATTCTGCTTTCAGTTGGGAAATAGATAATTTTCCCTTTTCACGTTGTTTTGTATTTTGTAGGAGTTAGTGAAAAAAATCATTAATCTCAGTCTGAAGAGATGGCTCAGCAGTTAAGGGCACTGACTGCTCTTCCAGAGGTCCTGAGTTCAAATCCCAGCAACCACATGGTAGCTCACAACCATTTTTAATGTGATCTAATGCCCTCTTCTGGTCTGCAGGTGTACACACAGGCAAAGCACTGTATATATAATAGTAAATAAGTCTTTTAAGAAAAAGAAAAGAAAAATGAGTAATCTCAAGCATTTAAAATTTTCCTTATTTTATTTTTTTAAGACCAAGTATCAAAATAGAAGGAAATGAAATCAAAGATCGTGGGTCCCTTTATTGGATTTTAAGATTAAAAGGGCAGGTGAGCTATCCATTTTGGTAGCTGCTTGTAGGAAGGAGGAAGACACTCCCTTATCTCCTCTGGGGAATGGTGCAAAAAGAACAGGAAAATGGCAGTCACTTATATACTCAACAAGAATATTATAAGTATATTAAATATATTAAAGGCAAAACATTGCTATACTCAGTCTTCCAAAGCTAAAATGAAAAAGCTCATGTGGTTCCTGTGCTTTGTCTTGTGATGGGGCTTTGCTGAGTCAGTTCCTCTTTACTGTCATCGCCTTGGTTCAAGAAAATCACTGTGCCCATGCACATGTAGCCAAACTTGTTTTTTTTTTTTACTTCATAATTTGTTTACATTGATTTCTGTGACTGTGGACTTCTTGCATCTATGGGAATGCCAGAGACCTCCTGTTGTAGCCGTGCAGCAGTCTGGATATTGTGGGTCAGAATAGTTTTCTTACAGTTTTCCTTGCTCCTCGGGCTTCCTGGGAAAATGACTCTGCATGGGTGTGAACTGTGTGTGACGAGTCTCACATTTCTAAAGTGAAATCCTCAGAGAAAAAGAAACATTTTTCATGATATTTTTTTCTTTTTCCTTCATATTTATCCTTTTGGCAGGTTTTAGCATCTTTCAGTTTTGTTCCATGAAAGTTCCAGGAGCGTTCTGATGCATCTCTTTCCCACATGCAGGTCTCCCACTGCTCAGCTAGATCTGCTCCCCTATGAATGAGAACTAAGAGACCTAGGTGTTGAAGACAGAGTAGAGGGTAGCAAAGGATCCAGGAATGTTAGATTGGACAATGTGTGGGGTGGGGCTCACATGACAGAAGAACGAGGACATGAAATTGGTTTCGTTAGATATTATTTCATTAATTATTCTGGAAATTTTCACTGAGACTAATATTAGATGTTGTAAAATGCATTTCCCATTATAGGCTGTACAGTAAGCATTCGGTTGTTCTTTGTCTTTTATTAGTTCTGAGTCTCTGAAATAACTGTTGCCCATTGAAATCAAAGTTTCTTTGACCTAGACGGAAAGCAGCACCAGGCTATGGCTGTGAACCGAGCCATTTGTGTGTGGGAGCAAAAGTCATAGTGGATTCCTTCCTAGGGCCTCTAATCCGTGTTCCCATGTAGCACACGTATTTTGTGTGTGTGTGTAGACCTAGCCTCATATTGAGCCAGAAAACCTTCTGGTACCCACAAATAGCCTGGCAGTTATGACACCAGTGGTCATGCCTTGCCAGGCGGATTGAGACTATAGCACATAGAATCCAAATCTGGGAATGGGTGTTGATAACTGTGACCTGCCTAGTCTGCATAATACTTTTTTAAAGACCAGGAGGCTAAGATACTTGTAGACAGTGTGAGTGGTCTGATCTGAATTTTCATTTTTTTTCTCAAGAAGGTCCATTTGCTTTCTGCCTCTGTTATATTGTCTGTCCCCTTTAGATTTTTCTCCGTCCATGAATTGTTACTCACTGATACACTGTGTTGAGTTAGTCCTGATAAGAGCAGAATATTTACAGTTTTCCTGTTTCATACTGTTTGCCTTAGCTTTGTGTCTGTTTGTCCTTATTATTCTGAAGGATGTTCCTTCTGCTCTCACATTGTTGAGATCTATTATACTGAAAAAAGGTCATATTTTACCACAGGACTTTCATTTGTCTATTAACATAGTCATTTTTCATGTCTGAGCCTACACATTTGGTGTCTTATATATATAGGTGTTGAAACAGTCTTACATTCTTGCTGTTAAATCAATTTTCTCTCCATTGCTGTATTATTTAGAGACAATCTCTGTGTCTGTGTAGATCTTGGCAACTGGGCTGTGATTTTTCTTTGCATGTATTTGTTTGGGTTCACCTGCTTTGTGTGTCCAGGTAAAGTCAGCTTTGCATGAAGACTTTGTAGTGTTCCTCTCCTTTGTGTTTTATGCAGTGTTCTCCTTTTGGCATTAGTATAAGGTTTGTCTATGCAAAGAATTCCATGCTAATCTGTTCAGTCCTCAGACACTGTTGGAGGAAACTCTTGCTGCTTCAGTCTCAGCAACTGCTTGCTGTGTGCTGCAGCTGTGTCATGTAGGAGGCTGATTTAGTTACTTGTTTCTAGGAACTCATCATGTGCTCTTCAATTGTGGTTTATGTATGTATGACTTTCCACAGCACTGCATAAGGTAACACTGACTTCATTGTCACACATTGAAGTTTTCTCTTTTGGGGGGTTTTTCGAGACAGGCTTTCTCTGTGTAGCGCTGGCTGTCCTGGATTTGCTTTTTAGACCAGGCTGGCCTCGAACTGATGTGTCCTCTTTAGCTCCAGTTCTAATACACACAGATTCACTCTTTTACTTTAGATTAGATGTACTTAGTCTCTGCACAGAAACATTGTATTAAGTGTCTACTTTCTTAATTTCTGCATAGCCATATGAATATCTTTCTACATACTCTTTCAGATTGACTTATTTTCATGCTTGTAAACCCTGATAATCTGGATTTATGAAACATCTTCTTGACTTCTCTTTGTCACCCCACTTCTGTGTGATTGTCTTTCCTGAGCTGTCAGTCCTCTGGTGCTCTAAGAAAGCGTCCTTGGTGCTCCATCGATTCTGACTCACTGTTCATTGATTTAAGAGTCCACAGTAGCTACTTAAGGAACAATGAAAGGGCAGGAGATGTGACTCAGCAGTCAAGGGCAGTGGTTGTTCTTGCAGTTTCCAGATTCAGTTTCCTGTGCCTTCCTAGGGACTTCACATCCTTCCAGAACTCAGGTTCCATACGGCCCTGTTGCTCTCCTCTGGCTGTTGTTGCTCTACAGGCATGAAGTGAGTAGACCTTAATAAGGCGATGATACCCATCTTAATGAAATTAAAATAAACATGATTTTAAACAATAAATGAACTGGAGACCTCACATAAGGTTTCAATTCAAAAGGAAAGAACAGTTCAGTGTCACTCCTAGTACAGTATATAAAATTGGGGACGTGAGATCAGGTGATGGATTCCTTTAAAACTTCTTTGGTGAGTGCACCACACACCTGTAATCTCTCCCTCCAGAGGCCTAGAGGGCAGAATCAAGAGTTTGAGGCCAAAACCCTGCCAGAAAAGAAAGGAGGGTTGAGAGGAGGGGAAGGGGAGGGAGCGGGGCATGGAAGGAAGGGAGAGGAGAGGAGGGGTGTGGGGGAGGCGGGAGAGGAAGGGAAGGCATGGGCATTTCCGGGGCTGTAGAGATGGTCTAGCTGTTACCAGTGCTTGCAGCTTTTTCAGACAAGCAGCTTACATCTGCCTGTGACTGCAGCTCCTTCTGCTCTCTCTGGGCACCTGCATCGGGTGCATAGTCTACTCTTTTACACACAAATATAAACATTTAAAATTGTGTGTGTGGCAGAGGGAGAGCACTTTAGGCTCAGTGTTGAGGGCTTGTGAGGCACACACAAGGCCTTGGGTCCCCAGAACTGTAAAACACACCTTAAATAAAATCAAACGAACAATATTTACCTATCTGGGTTTGAAAAATCATGCTTGTTTTGTATATACTATAGTAAGCTTGGAGCTTTATAACTTAAAGTTAATCTTAACTAACTTGAATAATTTTAAAGTAGCTTTCTTTGTTATACTTTAAAGACAAGCATTTCTTTTTCTTTTTATCTGAGACAGGGTTTCTCTGTGTAGGCTTGGCTATACCAGACTTGCTTTGTGTACAGGGCTGGCCTTGAACTTACAGAGATCCACCTGCCTCTGCCTCCCTTGCTGCTGGGATTATGGGTGTGCACCACCATGCCTGGCTAAGACAATCATTTCTTAAAAGGTTTTAAACTTTTTACTTTGCTGAGTGGCTTTATTCCTTGAGCATAAAGGATCTTACACATTGGAATGAAGACTATAAAACCACTCTGTCTCCCTTAAAGCAATGTAGCAACAATCCAGTAGAGATCTCTGTTAGAAAAAGCCAGTGGAACATAACACCTTAGCCTAATTTAGTATCTTCCATTCAAATTACTGCACTACTGCACTCCAAATAAAGGCATTTCTGTGCCTAGTGACAGTTGCGGGGCGTCCACCAGAGAAGACTGCTCAGGAGTGGATGTAAGCCAATGGAAAGTCTGTATTCGCCAGCCAGGGCCTACAGTGGTGTTTGGGGTCACAGTGTAGGCCTGGGCCTTTCTCAGTGGTGTTTGGGGTCACAGTGTAGGCCTGGGCCTTTCTCAGTGGTGTTTGGGGTCACAGTGTAGGCCTGGGCCTTTCTCAGTGGTGTTTGGGGTCACAGTGTAGGCCTGGGCCTTTCTCAGGTTGAGCTTTAAACACAAAAACCGTATCCTGGGTTGACATACTTAACAAGAACAGTTAGCTGGAAGCAGAACTTCAGAAGCCAAAGAGCAAATTTAGTACATTTAGAGACTTTTCCAGAACTATGGACTTTGGTGGATTAGGTCTTTGTTTTCATTTTGGCAGGTAGTGCTTTATGCTGAGTTTTACAGCCTGAGTGATACTTTTACCGTGGTGTCAGGTGTGCTAAGATCCCAGGGCCTACTAAGGTCTGGAGCCCGTTACAAGGACCGTCCTATAAAAAAAATGTTAAAATATATTAAAAGAAACAGACAAATACAGCTTTTGCCTGCCCTGAGGGAGTTTGTTTGTTTTTTAATTTGTTTAAAGATTATTTATTATGTATACAGTGCTCTGCCTGCATGTGTTCCTGCCCACCAGAAGAGGGCACCAGATTGTGGAGAGCCCCCAAGGACCGCACCCTAGGATGGCGCCTGGCCCATCGCCAGAGCTGCCTCCATAGAAAACAAACAGGTCCTTATTTGGATATAGCCCACTGCCTGCGGTAGTTCCGCCTTCATGGACCTATGAGGATGTGAGACGTGTGTGAATTGATTGGATGATAGAATGCTTTATTAGTGTGTGAGGGGTGTGGTTCGGGGGAGTTGCTTGCACGAAGAGCTTGAGTAAACTGCTTGGAGAAGAACCAGTGGTTGCGTCTTTCTTGCTGGCCGAGCAAGACGCGACACCAGATCTCATCATAGATGGTTGTGGGCCACCATGTGGTTGCTGGGAATTGAACACAGGACCTTTGAAAGAGCAGCCAGTGCTCTTAACCTCTGAGCCATCTCTCCAGCCTAGATGTGAGGGTGGGTTTAACTACTAGAAACATTAAACCTAACACCATAACATCGAGGTTTTCCCAGATTTTTTTTTTTTTTTTTAAGCATCCTGGTTCTGATTACTCCCCTGCTGGATTCGATTCAAAGGGTGCTGGAACCATCAAATACAATTTTCAGAATTTGGTGCCTGTGAGCAGCTCATCCAAAGAGGAGATAAGCAGAGCACCTGTAAGGCCTGTCTCTCTGTAGAGGACTGAAAACCAGTGAGCTTATGACAAGCCAGTGAGCAGCTGCAGTGACACAGTGCAGCTGTGGTAGAGACAGGCTCAAAACCTGTGCCCACTCAGTGAGCATGCTGCAGACAGTTATTGTAGAGGCTCTCATCCTCACTTTCTCTAAGTTTTGAAAATGTTATGAAAATTAAGACAGCTAACAGTGTTACAGTTTTAAATGTAAAATACATACAACTAAATTTTTTTTTTAATTCCAAAGAAGTTGAGAGAATTGTGGCTAGGAGTGACCCTCCACTAGACTCTCCAGACAGTGGTACCCATGCATATCATCCAGGTCTACTGTTACAGTCACATAAGGCACCATTCTTAAATAAGCATAACTAGGTTGCTGTAGGTTAATATATAAACAAAGCAATATTGAAGGAAAGTAGAGTCCATGTCATTGGAAATCATAACGCATTTTTGCTGACTTTGAACTCTGTGTTCATAAGGGTATCAATGATTGAAGGACCCAAAAATTACAACAGAGGAGAAATCAAACTGAAGTAGCATGATGCGCACTGTGAATGCAGCTCAGTGGTAGATCACATGCCTCAGTGGCAGATCACGTGCCTCAGTGGCAGAGCACGTGCCTCAGTGGCAGAGCACGTGCCTCAGTGGCAGATCACGTGCCTCAGTGGCAGAGCACGTGCCTCAGTGGTAGATCACGTGCCTCAGTGGCAGATCACGTGCCTCAGTGGCAGATCACGTGCCTCAGTGGCAGATCACGTGCCTCAGTGGCAGAGCACGTGCCTCAGTGGCAGATCACGTGCCTCAGTGGCAGAGCACATGCCTCAGTGGTAGAGCACATGCCTCAGTGGCAGAGCATGCACCTCCTATGCCCACAGCCCTGAGCTAACCTCAGCACCAAGAGTTATCCCAGCAATCAGGAGGCAGAGGCAGGTGGATTGCTGTCAGTTCCAGGCCAGCCTGGTTCACAGAGAAAGATCTAGGAGAGTCATGGCTACACGAAGAGACCCTGTATTGAAAAAAACAAAAACAAAACAAATCAAAATACCCATTTTATATAAACAGAAACTCAGGCTGTGGAGATGGCCCGGTGAGTAAAATGCTTGCGGCTTAAGCGTGAGGAGATGAGTTCAGATCCTTGGCACCCACAAAAAAAATCCAGGTATGGGGGTGTTTGACTATATCCCCAGTGTGAGATAGGGGTGGGGCAAAGACAGGTCCATCCTGGGGCTCTTGCTGACAAGCCAGCCTAGTAAATAGTGACAGGTTCTGTAAGGAGGCCCTTTGTCAAAAAACTATGTGTAAAGTGGTAAAGGCACATACATGCACAGTGAGTATGCACAAGCGAGCACATGCAAGCACACCCACCCACGGGAAACACAATGACAAGGTGTAACTGTATTTGCACTGGGGAGGAGGCGCCTTATGTTTGATTATAAGCTGCTGACCTAACTAGAATGAACTATTTACATCTAGATTACACTGTTTGAGACATTATATATACATGTTTGGGTATGTGAATGAAATTTATCAAAGCATATACAAGATACAAATTAAGTGTTTAATAAAAAACAGGGAAAGCATACCTTCTCTGTAGTCTTGTCCTAGAGCTCACTGTATAAAGCAGGTTAACAGCAACCTGCCTCTGCCTCTAGGTGCTGTGATTAAAGGCATGTGGTACCACACCCAGCTTGAGACTAGTATATGATGGTGTGTGTGTGTGTGTGTGTGTGTGTGTGTGTGTGTGTGTAGACACAGACACATGTTAAACAATGGAGTCATTGAGGAAGTAGGTGTGGAGAGAAGTCAGTGGGAGCTGAGTGAGCACCTGTAAGACAGTTTTGCTCTTGGTTCTAATCAGTCCCACAGACCAGCTCTGGTTTACACATGAAAGTACGGGAGAAGAGACAAAACAAGACTTCAGGGCCTTATAGTGAGATGTGGCCTGCCACAGACAAATATGGTAGGAAAGAATTGCACATTTAATTGAACCAGAAAAACTGAAGAGAAAATTTAGCAAGATCATATACATATTTACACCCAATACCATGGAGTTTGCAAGGCTGGAAGTCTCAGCTTTCAGCCTGGTGGACAGATGTGCTACCCACACACTGCACACAGTCACTCTGCTCCCGCGTAGCTTCATTCCTTAGAGCAATAAACGACTGTGTGTTACTCTGTGATCATTTTCCTGGCCAGGGCGCTGTAGACATTTGTGTTACTCTATGACCGATTTCCTTATTCCAGGAAGTTGCAGACATTTCTCACAACTCTGGCATGTAATGCAGAGTGCACAGGGCAGGATGAAGGGGAATTTTTGCATTGTATTGTATTAATAAATGAAGAATATAAAATTAACTATAAAAACAAAAGATACCATGTTAGAGTTAAGGCTGACATGCCGTCTCTGTGGGTCCTGACCACTGTTCTGCACCTCAGCCCACAGGCTTAACTCTCACAAATATTTTCATTGTACTAAGTATACACAGCAGAACTCTGGCACAATCGGGACTTATCTGGACCTTTAAAAAAAACAGCAACATATTTGTACTTTAACATTCAAATGTTCAGGTTTATAATGTACTTCTATCATATGACTTTATGTTATAAAATAATATATGTTTTAAGGGTGTTTTAGTCTTAAATTTGTTCTTCAAACTTTTTTTGAAAAATAAAACAAATATGCCTGGAAAAGTTCTTAAGCATACTTATAAGTAGAAATAGTTCACTGTACCAAGCATTCAAGGATACACTTAGGAAATAATAAGCCCAAAAATACACTATTGTACACCAGAGTAGTGTCAACCTCCCTGTTCTTTATCCCAGAAAAGAGCTCGTGACCCTGATCTTTGATTCTGTAAGTTAGAAAAATGGATCTTTTCACATAATTAACTAAATTAAAGCTTTTTGCTCAATGCCTATGCTTTGAAGTCACTAGGCTTCCTCATATACTTCAAGAGAATTGGCAGTTACTGACTGGACCCCAGGTCTAAGACTGGAGCAACGTAATGACAGCTCCACGGCAGAAATCTGACGTAATTCTCTGCAGCACAATTTGACGGGCTTGACACCCTGAAGCTGCCCGATACTTCTCAAGGGGTGAAATTGGGATGGTGGTGAACTCTGGAACTGTGCGAAGGGATGGTCCTCTGGTTTATGCACATTGCTCAACAGTTGGCCAATGGAGGGTGCTGATGAGCCACAGACTGGCCGTGAGTCTGAGCCACCTTCCAGAATCTTCTGAGGCAGTGGTTGGGTTTTTAAGCCATTTGAACAATTGTCTATTTCTGTTTCTCCTCCATCCAACTTTGTACTTTGGGTTCTAGATGCCCTTTTTACTTCTTCAGAAAGCACAGCCGCCTCTTCTGGATTCAGGACTCCACCTCCAGCATCACGATCTAGAGAGAACCCCACACAAGACAAAACAAATGCCATGTTCTCAAAGCCAGGTACTTTTGCCACAACAGCCTAACAAACTACATCATTATCACTACACATATGAGACACTTCAGACAGACAGCTGTGTGACTGTGACTCAGTCTTGATTCACTTAGAAATCTCTTGCAATGTAAATAACAGATTTTTTTAACCCATTAAAGTTAAAAATCATGCAGTGATTTTGCTATTCTCTGAAGAAATCTATGAGAACTTTTTGTGTCTCTGAAATGTCTTTATAGAAATAGTTACTATTTTCAAGTTTAATGTAATTCAATATTTTATTTTATGTATGTGGGTGTTTGCCTGCATGTGTGTCTGTGTACCTAATGTGCATATATGATGCCTAATGTGCATATTATGATGTCTTGTGTCATATCCTTTGGGTCTAGAGTTACAAAGGACTGAGCCACCATGTGGGTGCTGGGTACCAAACCTAGTTTCTCTGAGTGGGCAAAGTTTTTAACTGTTAAGCCACCTTTCTAGCCTGAAGAGTTATTCATTTTTATGTATATATGAGAGTTTTGCCTGCGTTTATGTGTGGGCATCATGTGTGTACAGTGCCTGAGGAGGCAAGAAGAGGATGTCAGATTCCCTGAAGCTGGACTTACAGGCAGTTATGAACCACTTGGCATGGGTGCTGGGAACTGAACTTGGGTCCTCTGCAAGAACAGTGTGAGCTCTAAACCAGTGAGCCATCTCTCCAGCCCCTCTGATCTCTCTCTTATATTTGTCCTCCGGTTCACTCGTCACTGGTTAATTCCAAGTCCTGACCAAGCCAGCTCTGAACAACACCGGCTCTGCCCTTATCTCCAGGCACACACCATCACACACATGTATGAAAATGTGGTCTTGGTTGGCCCCTAGTGTGACAGCAGTGCTCCGTTACCCATCTGTACTCTGTGAGTGTGCCACAACTCCCACTATCAGAATGGAAGTCAGAGCAAACCCGTTAGTGAATGATTAAGAGTGGATGAAGAGTTAAAACCTCAGAAGTCTTCAATGATAACATCTAATATCAAACATTTGCTTACGGGAAATCCATATAGTTAGTTGTGATAAAATAACTGCCAACTTTAGCATGCACTGTTGAGTGCTTAGGACACCTTAGGCCCTGTGAGGACAGAATTTAAGCAGGTTGTACACTGGCAGCACTGAAGACCACACAGGATATCCTTAGCTTTTCCCTCAGCCTGGAGCTTGCCTTAGGAAAGAACTGGCTGCTTCAAGTTGAGTCCTCTGACTCCTGCCATGTCTCCTCCCACATAAATGCACACATGATAAATAACAGGAAGATCCCAAGTGGGCTTGTCTGTGTCTCACGTATGGTTGCTGAGACTAAGAGGCCTGGCTGCCTTCTCCGGATACTGACTGCTGCTCGAGGGTTAATCTTCCTAGTGACTACAATGTGTGGTAGACTTTAGAAGCCACCGCTTACACCATCTTTGTGTCTGTTATATCTGTTGTCTGTGGATCAGTAGTAGTTCATGTTTTCTGGGTTTCTTAAAGAAGTACAGATCTTTTTCCAGCTGCTGGATTTTGCCCTCATATTTTTTAAAGGTTTCTATAATGCCTTCTCCATCTGGCTCTACAAAGTAAAAATTTACATTTAACCTTGGCTTTAAACAAATGATTCAAAATTACTTTAGTGTAGCTCTAGACTCATTTTAAAGAGTTGGAAGTATGTTCCCTGAAGGACTTTTTCAGCCATAGCATGTATTGTTTTGCCTATAAAACTTTTTTCAAAGGATTGATCCCTTTATTTCCTTTTCTACCTACTATCTGCCAGCCACTTCCTGCTCACAACTCAAGCTTTTCAAGGGACATTTCCTCTTAAAAAACAAACAAACAAAAACTCAAAACATCATGTATGTAGAACTCTGCCAGTCACCTGTGTTAATATGTCAAGTTTGCATTAGATTAGAACTGTGGATATGTGGAAGATCAAAAGCCAGGGATTATAGACCCTAGAAATATACAGACAAAACAACCCACAAAAGGAAAAGCTGTTGCTAATGAGTCTAGAAAGACTAAACCACAAGGAAAAAAAACACTAGAGCTTTGTGTGGGAGCTTTGGTTGTTGCCCCAGATAGCTTAAGACTTAAAATTGTTATTTATGGTGTGTACCTTTGTTTCTATAAATCTAACATCAGGTATTTTTAGGATTTTATCTTACCTAACCCATCATCTTGCTTTAAAAGTTTACTTAAAATCAGTAACATTTAAGTGGTAGAATGCATGACTAACATGTGCAAGGCCCCAGGCTTGATCTTCAGCACCAACACCAAAAAGGCCAACCAGCCAAAACCACACAGAGTTCATCAGCTTCATTTCCCATACTAATGCAGTTGAAATAAGAAAATTTACAATTGTTGCTATAACTATTGTGTATAACCTGGATGCATGTATATAGAAACAATTTGATTTTTATTGATTTTTTTGAGACACAGTATATTGAATGTAAGAGGTACCAGGAATGGACTCACTGCTCCATGTGTGCTCTGCAAGCACTCTGCTGAATGAGCTATGACTTCCTAGTCATCTCAACACCACAAAAGCTCTACTTGGTTATCTCTTTTCAAGCATTTAAGCATGGATAGCTACAGAAAGAGCAGGACATGCTCCCGTGCAGTGGTGTGTGGGATCCTGCCCAGGGAAATCCTGTTTATTAGCCAAAGAAGTAGCTAATTAACTTTGTAAAATTAACTTACTGTCATTTCCTAAACACCCAAATTTATGATTTCCGACTTTCTGCTTCTTTGGGTTGCTTCTCTCAAGCCTCTTTAGCTCATTTGAGCACCAGGTCAGAGCAGCCTGCCGTGAAGCCAAAGCACACTCAGCTAGCAGTGATGGAGTTGTCAGAGCACCTGTTTGGATGTCAGCCATGCTGTCACATAATGTGAGGGGACTATTGTGACAGCTGTCTCTCTACACCAGAATCAATTGTTGAGCGGCTGTTGCTCACTAGTAATATTATGTACCCACCAATTTTGATCTACAATATTACCTTAATGCATAAAACTTTACACTGAAAATTATAACAAGAACTGTAACTGGGAATTACAACAGAACCTATCGCTTCAATCTCTACACGAAACAAACAAGTTGTTTTATATTTCCACATAAAAGCCAGTTTAACAACAAACCCACAGTTACTACAGGGGTTGCTGGGAGTCTGGGAGCAGGCGGCAGGAGTGGCACTTCAAACAGGAGCCATCTTTGAACTTCACCAGATGTGGTAGGCACAGATTTAACTTGTAACTCTGTGCTCACACTGGCTGGTCACACTCTGGCCAGCTCCCTCCCTCGGCGTGTCCCCTACCCCGTCACCTTCAGCTAACACTGAGGGAGGGAGCTACCTTTGAAATGACGTAACAACAACTGCATCTTGTGTTCGTGTTCCTTCTGCTGGACGGCCAGTCTTCGGTCACACTGCAATCGCACATGTTCCAGTGCAGATCCTAACTCACGGACGATAGTATCCCACTCCAGAACCTTCATCTCCATCTCTTTATTCAGCAACTGTTGTTTTTGTTCAGCTTCTCGCAAATTCATCACCTGTCAAACACATTTTTTGACCTTCTTAAGTGTACTTTATGTGGCCTAACAGCAGATGAAACCCTGTTTCCTTGGACTGCATGAAGATGAAGCTACCTAATCTCAATATCACCTCACGTGCTTTATAAAGGGTGTGCTGAGGCAAATGCTTTAAAAGATGACTATAAAACAGCCTAACAACATTTTAATTTGCTGAAATTCTGAATTAGTAATATTTTCACTTTCCTTTTTTTTCCCCCCTTTTTTCTTTTTCTTTTCTTTTTTGGTGTTTTGAAACAGGGTTTCTCTGTGTAGCCCTGGCTGTCCTGGACTTGCTATATAGACCAGGCTTGAACTCATAGTGATCCACCTGCCTCTGCCTCCCGAGGGCTAGGATTAAAGACATGCACCACCATGCCTGGCTGTAATATTTTCACTTTCATCATAATATTGCAATAATAGACACTCCCACCCCAACTTCTTAGATAAGATTTCTGTAGTTAGGAGCATATCATTTTGTTTCTTGTTTCTCTTTTATTCTGGAGACATGGTTTTACTATATTGCCCTGGTTGGCCTTGAACTTGCCTCCTAAATGCTAGACATGCATAGACAAGTGCTTCCATGCCTGCCTATAGTTCTATAATTGTTTTTCAAGTCTACATGAATATTTAGCAATGTTTATATTCTTACAACATCTACATATTACTGTTTTAAGTAAAATATTTTGACTGTACACACAGAGGATCCATTTCAGCCTGTGCATTTTGTCTGCTGAGGTCTGCTGCGTTGGTGGGAAGTGGAGCCCTGTAGACAGTGTCTGTGTGATAGAACCTGATAGGATTCTCAAATACTCCCATCAAAACAACGCTCACATCTACACCGTGCATTGGGCTAAGGGCCCTCTGGATGCCCTCAGAGATTCTGTGTGGGAAACACTGTAAGCTTTGTCACAGGTGAAAGCAGTCTTGGCGGGCTTTACCCTTGGACACACCTTGGATACCTTGAGATAGACTGGGTGGAGCCATCCTGGGCCTGAAATTCAGGAAGTGGACCTGGGGACTCCACCTGGACTATTTTTTTTTTTAATTTTTTTTATTAATTTATTCTTGTTACATCTCAATGTTTATCCCATCCCTTGTATCCTCCCATTCCTCCCCCCCCCATTTTCCCATTATTCCCCTCCCCTATGACTGTTCCTGAAGGGGATTACGTCCCCCTGTATATTCTCATAGGGTATCAAGTCTCTTCTTGGCTACTTGCTTGGACTATTTTTTTAATCGACCCTCAATGGGAGAAGGAGACCGCCCTTCACACATGACACAGACAGGCAGAGAGGAGAGAGCAGCAACAGGTTCAGACCTGGCTTGAGCGCACGCCGGTCAATCAGCGAACATCCAGACCAGCACACAGGCCAGAGATACCTAGGGACCCGTCCCGTGGAACGGATACCGAAGGTTCACTATTTTTTCCCTCTTGTGTAAGCTAGTTGGGTTGTATAATAAAGTTTAATTGTTAAAAAAACAGAGCCTACAGTTCTGTCCCTGAGCCTGGACAGCACAATCAGTGCCATCAGGAGTGGCTGCTGCCCGCTGCTGATCACACATGTGGGGGGGTGGGGTACCACTTAACATTTCATTCACTTTGTTTTTCTGAGCTCTTCATTTCATACAATTAGATTTCGGAAAAGTCTTTGTTTTACTTTGTATCAGCTGTTAGATACTCTTATTAATTCAATATATTTTTAGGGAGAAGTCTTCATGGTGTTAAGTGCAAAAATATTAGACATTGTATGAACATGATTCTCCATACTACGAAGTATCTCTGTATCAGTAAACTGCCATTTTTTTGTAAAATAGTCAAATGGACTTCAGCAATGTAGATTAATAAACCTCAGTTTTATCAATACAGCAGAGCACCACTGCATCTCCACTTCACTCACTCAGCATGGTGAGAACGGCAGGAAACACAGCTTTCCCCTCTTCATAGAAATGGAGGGAAGACACCAAAACCTGCAGGACCCTAGACACTTCAAAAACAGCATTTAAATTTAGCATCAAGAAATAAGGAGGAAGGTTACCAGTTAAGTTCTCTAGACCTCTTCTGAGGGGACTCTCAATGTTAACCACCTCAATGTTAAGCTTATTTGGATAATTCACAAACTTTCTGGTAACACTCATTCTATAACAGGAAGTCATGCTTACATTTAGTTGACCACTAAATCTTTGAGCATTTCACTTTAAAAATTCAATGTAAATTGAGGTAACTTGACCCTTCCTTGTAAGAAAAGTGTTGTTCCTCGGAAAGGTACCTTATTGAAATCTTTGAGCGAGTTCTGGCGACACTGGATGCTCTCACTCTTGGCCTCAATGGCAGCTTCCAGAGCTTCTATGCCTTCTTCAAGTTGAAACAGATGACGCTCTGCCTAGAGATCATGGAAAGCATTCATCTTAAAGACAAGACCAGAACCTGAATGCTGGCATATGCTTAGATCAGAGCTTAACATGTGATTGAGTTTAAAGGACAATACCCTTAAACCCTCACTAAGTGTTAAGGACACATTGTTTGAGATTTTTCAGTATATAACATGGAATCGGCAAGTCTTCGTGGTAAACATTATATAACAAAAATGGAAGATGCAAAAATCAGGTGAGTTCCATGATGTTCCAAGGCTATGCAGCAAACACTGATTACCTAAGCCAAGGGAGACGCCTGAGCATGCCTCAGCTCACACAGTCTGCAATACCATCATCTCCCTCTATGCCTCAAGTGCCTTTAAAATGCCCAGTCTAGTCTGCACTGAGGAGGCCTAGGAAAGCTGCTGTACCCACAAAGACCTAGCAGAACACAGTGCTGGGACAGAAGGGAGGGACACTTGGAGCCCATTAGTAACTAGTGATGAGAAGAGAATCTGTGGGGACGGTGCAGCAGAGGTGACAGAGCAGTCAGGGTCAGGTTGCTGGAACACTTTGTGAGAGTCCTATGGAATGAGCCAGCCAGAGGCATGTGCCCGAAATTCCAGCATGTGAAAGGCTGAGGCAGGAGAGTCATGAGCTCAAGGGCTGCATAATAAGACTCTGTTTTAACCCCCTTCAAAGAAAACAGATTTCTATGAAACCTTATTTTAAATGGTGGCAACAACATCAGTTAAGATACTATTTGTACTAAGGCTCCAGCCAAGGACAATACGTGCAGTAAACTTCAAACCCCTACCCAGATCTACCCAATGGACAGGACATTCTCCACAGCTGAGTGGAGAGTGGGGCCTGACTTTCACACGTACTCTCGTGCCTCATATTTGACCATGTCCCCTGGATAGGGAGACCTGGTGGCACTCAGAGGAAGGACAGCAGGTTACCAAGAAAAGACTTGATACCTTATGAGCATATACAGGGGCAGAAAGTCCCCCTCAGTCACAGTCATAGGGGAGGGGAGTAAGGGGAAAATGGGATGGAGGAAGGAATGGGAGGATACAAGGGATGGGATAACCATTGAGATGTAATATGAATAAATCAATAAAATTTTTTTAAAAGATACTATTTGTGTCAGAAAATGAAATATTTCTCTGAGCTGCTCAAATTTATACTCTCTGTGGGAAAGAGGTGAACAGACATGTTAGTGTACCAGTATTCCAACCCCTGTGTAAAGCAAGTTTCTGTAGAAGACTGCCTCCCCATACTCACATCCTTGCTGCCTAGCAGAGTACTCAACACATAACTTAAACTTAGCAAAAATATTTCCCTATGTGTGGTTATTTTCTCACTGAGAGTTGTTAGTGACTTCCAGTCATTCTTTTCTGCAGTTCAGCAAACTGGGGAAACTTCCGTTTCTGCTCAGAACTGGTCAGAACTTCACCTAGCAGGATGTCAAGCACTTATTTTTAAAAAGCTATCTTATAAAATCCTCTGATAGAACACTGTGGGGGAAAATGTTCACTAACCATCCTTTGATTATATAATAAGTGTTCCAAAAGAAACAAAATAATCATTGGGAAAGACTAAGTTTTATAAGTTTGCAATTCTGTGCACACGCACATTGTTTACGTGTGTCTGAGTGCAGCTGCCCTGCAGAATCCACAAGAGGATATCCACTGTCTTGGAGGAACTACAGGTGCCTGGGAGCTGCCAAACATGAGTGCTGGAAACTGAACTCAAGTCTGGCCCTGGCCACTAAAGCCATCGTTTTGGCCCCAATATTCTCATTTTAAGGAGGGGGAAAACACTTTAAATACTTTTGAAATGTACTTAAGGTTAGGCAACGTGGCATTGGAGAGATAGCTCAGCTGTTAGGAGCACAGGCTGCTGCTCTGCCAAAAGTCCTAAGCTCAATTCCCAGCAACCACACAGTGGCTCAAAACCATCCATAATGGAATCTGATTCCATTTTCTAATGTTCATGAAAACAGAGCACTTGTATACATAAAATAAATAAAAAATTCTTTAAAAAAGAATTTGAAAAAAAGGACTAACCTAAGTGAATGAATAAAAGGAACCAAGAAATAGAAATGAGTTATCTACAGAGAATACATCTGACTTTTCCAGTCACACTCATTATATTTCATCAAAAATAAAAATGAAGGTTTACTGAAAATAGAACAATTTAAGCATAATTTTAGTTTCTATAGTTTTTGATTAACTTAAGGGACTGCTGAGAAACTATAAGACATTATAACTATAGAGCCCGAAGGACTACCCACTCCAAATACCAGCTACACATGGTTCAGTGGTTAAAGTCTTGTTTTGAAGCCTTACTACTTAAGCTTGTCCCCTGAAATCCATATGACAGGAGTAAACAACTGACTCCCTGTGGTGGTATCAATAAGGAGTGGCAGTAATAAGTAGGTGTGGCCTTGTTTTAGGAAGTGTGTCACTGGGGGCGGGGGGGTAGGCTTTGAGGTCTCAGATGCTCAAGCCAGGTCAAGTGGCTCTTAGTCTTTCCTGCAGCCTGGTGATCCAGGTACAGAACTCTCAGCACCCCTCCAAAACATTTCTACTTGCATACTGCCATGTTTCTAGCCACGATGACATTGGAATAAACTTCTGAAAATGTAAGCCAGCCGCCAATTAAATGCTTTCCTTAAGAGTTGCCATAGTCGTAGTGTCTCTTCACAGCACTAGAAACTCTAGAAACACTAGAAAATACCAGCAGGGCGTGTTGGAGCAGGCCTTAATCCCGGCACTTGGGAGGCAGAGGAAGGCAGATAGATATGAGTTTGAGGCCAGCCTGGTCTACAAAGTGAGTCCAGGACAGCCAAGGCTACACAGACAAACTCCGTCTGGAAAAACCAAAAGAAAAAAAAAATAAACTCAAAGAAAACCCTTGCCAACTTGTCCAGTGGCCTCCTTATATGCGCTGTGGCACACGTGCATGTGCATGCATACATGTACAAATGTACACGTATATACACAGAGAGAGACATACTACTACACTATGAAAGTTTAAAAGAGTGAAAATTCATTAACGAACCACTACACGTGGTAGTGAGTCCCTCTGATTCAGGATAAGTGGCTGTGGTAAACTGTCCAGCACACCACCATTACAGAAACTCTCAGTCGAACTGAAGAGGTTGATATAGATTCTGAGATGAAAATCTGGGTGAGTCCCAAGGATCTAGTTTTCTATAGGCTTCCTAGACTACACGGGCCTAAAGCAGTGGTCTGTCTCTAAATGCTTTAGATCACACATTCCTTTCAATAAAGTAGTGAGACAAAGGACCAACAGAAGCCTTCAAGCAGGCGCTGTGTTATAGGTACATTTTGGATGAAAGAATGTTTAAGTGTAAAGGAAGGAAGTAATACATAAAAGATAGAAGTTCTTATACTTTTTCTTGTACTAGAAACAACTGGGAATTGTTAGGAAATGACATTGTTCATCCTGTCACCTGTTGAAAAGTGGGTAGAAATGGAGAACATTAAGTTAGCAAAATAAGCCAAGCACAAAGGCAGAGAGAGAGAGAGAGAGAAAGAGAGAGAGAGAGAGAGAGAGAGAGAGAGAGAGAAAGAAAGGAAAGAAAGAAATTAAGAGAAAGTGAAGCATTTTAACCCAACTGAGCAAAATAGAAAAAGAAAGTAAGAAAAGAAAATGTAAAAGTAGGGAGTAGAGTAGAAGTCAGTGGAAGCTGCTAAGTGGGAGGAGTGTGGGAGGTTACCAGGCAGATCCAACTCCCATGCTCCATAGCAGAGTAGGTGTCCCAGTTAATTTAAGTGTCAACTTGACACACCTAGAGTCACCTGAGAAGAGTGTCTCCATCGAGGGATTCCCCTGATGATACTGACCTGAGGTCAGATCTGTGTAGAGCCGTCTCGATTGCTGATTGATACAGGGAGGCTTGCTAATTGTTGTTCTGGGATAGACACAGCAGCAAGCAAAGCATGAGGCAGCAAGCATGCCAGCAAACAGCACTCCTCACTGTCTCTGCTCAAGTTCTCAGTGGAGTTCCTATCCTGGCTTCCTTCATTGATGACTGTGGCTTGTGAGCTGACATGAGCCTCTCCCTCTCTGCAGTGCTCTCTGCCACGTTATTACCCAGCATCAGAGAGGAGCTAGAGGAGAGATGCAGACAGTGGAGGCCTGGGGTGTGAGGATCTGAGAGAAGCCAAGACTTGGGATGGGGCCATTGGGAGATCTTATGGAATAAGAATGTGCTGATCAGTTGAGGCTGAGAATCAGCTAGGATTAATAAAAGATCAATACCATTGAATGAAATATGTTTCGCTGGGGCAATAGGGAAATATCTGCACAGGGTCAGCATGCAGAAGCTGTGATCCAAGGCAGGCAATGCTACATTTCAAGGTGGCAGCCAAAGTTGGCAATTTGTAAAAGTTCCCACGTAGTACTGGTTTTGAAAGCATGAAAGATGCAAGACTGTGGAAATCATGGAGAGCGGGTGGTGCCATGGGGCTGAGACAAAAAATCCCCGAGAAAGACCAGGAGAGACCACTGGTGAATGTACATCTTCAGTTGTAGTGGAGAATATTAGAGATGTCAGGACTGTGGGGTGTCTGCTAAGGACACTGGAGGTGTACAGCAGAGCAGGCCCAAGCCTGTGAGTGTGTACTATGGGGCTGCTCAAGCCATTTGTAGCTGGAAAATGGCAGCAAGTAAGTCCCTGGGCTAGATGCGGAGCTACAGGGTCTGAGTTTTCATTGCTGACTGCGTATGCCCCAGTCTTTCCTTTTGGGACTTTTATGCTGCAGGATACCACAGTTAAGAGAATTTGGATGTTTGTATTTAAACTTAAAAGTACGCGTATGTCTGTATGTGGGTATGCCACATGTGTGCAGGTGCTCACAGTGGCCAGAAGATGACACAGGCTCCCCTGGAGCTGTGAACCTATTGAAGTAGGTGCTGGGAACTGCGTTCCAGTCCTCTGGAAAGACAACAAGTGCTCTTAACCACTGAGCCATCTCTCCAGACCTGAGAGGCCTTGAACTTTTAAGAGACCTTGAACTTTTAAAGCACCGAAGGACTTTAAAAGATTGTTGGACTGTATTTTATATTAATATGAGATCATGGGGACAAACAAGTAAAAAGTTGGCTTAAGAGTGGCATGTTTATATGTCAGGCTGGTAAAGGATGGGCCATTCTAGTTTGCTTTAACTGTCCATTTGACACAGCCTAGTGCCACTGAGAAGGGCATGTCAATTTAGGGATTGCCCAGATCAGACTGTCCTGTAATTACTGTGGGTCACTGTCTTGATTGTTACTTGATGCAGAAGGGCCCAGGCCACTGTGAGCGACATCGTTCCTTGGACGACAGCTGGTCCTGAACTGTATGAGAAAGACAGGTGAGCACGAGATACCAGTGAGCCAGCAAGCAGCATCCTCTGTGGCACTGAGTTCCTGCCTAACTCCCTCAGTGGTGGACTGTAACCTGGCAAGTGAAATAAACTTTTTCCTCCCTTAACTTTCTTTTGAACAGTGTTTTATCACAGTAATAGAAAGGAAACTATCCTGTAACAAGTTATTATCCATTTCAAAATTGCTAGAAGAACCCAAGTGTCTCTACTGTACAGAGATACTTAGATTGCTTAGTTATTTAAGGGTATCTGGTTTGACCACTATATACTGTATACATACACAGAATTATTATTTGCCCAATAAAAATACAAATATAAATTTATAAACAAAAATCAGAATTTATATAATTTTGATGGGATTTCATCAAAAATGGAAGTGTTCTCTCTTCAGTGAATTGTTGAGCAATCTGCTACTAAAATGATCTAAAAGACTGTATAAGTCTATAACTTATAAAGAATATGATTAGGAAACCAATTACTATTAAAAACAAAAACAAAAAAAGAAGAGAAAAAGAAAAGAAGCCAAGCATGGTGGCATACGCCTGTAATCCCAGCACTCTGAGAGGTAGAGGGAGGTGGATAACTGTGAGTTCGAGGCCAGCCTGGTTTACAAAGCGAGTCCAGGACAGCCAAGGCTACACAGAGAAACCTTGTCTTGAAGAAAAACATTAGAAAAAGAAAAAATTATCTCCAGCAAGTTCAAAGATAACAAAATAGCACTCCATTCATTTGCTGCTGGCAGACCTATTTGACAATATTGACCTTGGCTCTAAACAATGGTTAGAGCAGAAAGAAAGCCAAAGAGAAGCTCACAAGGCTAAATGGAACGCAGCTGTGTTCAGTACTGCTCAGCGAGTACTATGCATGGTGTTATCCACAAGTCCACGTTATTTGCCACACAACTAACTCCACATGAAATGGAAGCTGTGACTGGCCTAGAACTTGCCTCAAACTTGCAACAATCTTCTCACGTCAGCCTCCCAAATACTAGGACACGCCTGTACTGCCAAGGCGTCACTGCTTCTTAGCAATGGCTCTGCCCCCGGCAGAGTGCACTCACTCTCCTGTCGGCTCTGTCTAAGACAGTGTCCCGTCACTATGCAACCTAAGACTGCAGTGCACAGCAGCATTAACACAGCTTTCCCCAGGTGACGTCTGCACACATTACTTTGTGTGAATAACGTCATAAATACAGCTTTACTATGTTACCACAGTCTCAAGGGGAGCATGACACTCAGTAGTTTGCTCCGCTGGTTGGTTTTTCCCTACATGGCCTAGAAAGAGTCCTGGCCGGAAGAGCTCCCTAACGCTGATGCTTGCTGTGTGCCGGGTGCTTGTTCTTTCCCATCTACAAGCTGAGTGCTCTAGTGTACGCTTTAGGGGAGCAGTCTGACTCAGGACATCTGGCAGGGACACAGACGTGTAAGATGTCCTTGGGCTACACAGCGCCCTACTAGGCTGCGTTCCTCCCATCAGCTCACGCAGCAGTAGATGTTCGGACACCACTCCCTGTCTCTTCAGGAGCCCCACTAACGTCCTCCCTCTTGAATCTTAAAACACAAGCTTCAGCAAGGCCCAAGGCTCCCAGGAGTTTGCCTCCTTCCCCTTCCTTTGGTAAAGGTAGACCATAATAATAAATATTTGGAGAGAAATGTCAGGTTCAATAGCTCATATGAAGCAGGCCATTGAGGCCTGGAGAGATGGCTCAGAGGTTAAGAGCACTGGCTGTTCCCTAAGAGATCCTGAATTCAATTCCCAGCAACCACATGGTGGCTCACAACAGTCTTCAGTGAGACCTTGTGCCTTTATCTGTTCTGCAGGCATATGTGCAGGCAGAATACTGTGTGATGAATAAATCTTTAAAAAAGAAAAGAAACAGGATGTCAGGATTATTTTCACTGAAATAAAGTATGTTTTAGTAGATTGGGTCTGGCACAATCTGAAAGCCAGTGAATGAATCCTCATCTCTCGCATGGTTAAGAGGGGAAAACAAAAACAAAAACAAAAACAAAAACACCTCTCAAATGAAAACTGTAACTAAAGGTATTTTGTTGGAATTTGTATTTTGTATGGATGATAGGGAATTTCCTCTGAAACACCAGTCCTTTCTCAAGCTAGATATGTATGTACCTAACACTATTACCAAAGATCCAGACGACAGACGAGCTGGTCAGCTGGTAAGGGAGAGTACCACATGATAAAGGGGGAGAACTGACCCCACAAACAAACCATGGTATGCCCATGTGAACACATTTGCGTCCCTCTCAAAATGTGAAAAAAAGAATAAGAAAAAACACAAGTCATGTGCTCTCCTCGAGAAGCCATCGGTGAGAGATCTTCAGCTTGTCTCCTGTGCCCTGTGATTTCAGTGAGAAACAGCTGAGAAGCCAGTGGAGTCTCTGCTGCCTGGTGCCTGGTGATGCCAGGCAGGGGACATGCAAGTGCCTTTCTGGGAAGGCAGCTGCCTCTAATCAAGCACGGCTTAGAGTGCCGAGGAGATGCCAGGTAAACTAACTCATAAGCTAACAAAGTCTGGAAACAAGGTTTATGGTCATAGGACAAGAATCCAAGGAAATCTCCCACACCACCCATCGTCATTCAACTCCAGTTCCATGGAGTACTGACTTACGCTGGGGGACAGCACTTGGCCACTGCTGAGCTTTTTATCCACACTGTCTTTCTGTCTCTGGAGCTGCTCCTTTTCCTGCTGAAGAGCTTGAACTTGTTCTGAGCTCTTTATTTTCCCCTCAGCTGTGCTGTTCTCAAGCTGCAGACTTTTTTCCAACAACTCTCCGTCCAACAAGTTCAGGCGAGCTGATATTTTCAGACTGTCTGTGCTTAAGGCCTAAAAAGATAGAAAAACAGTTATAAGAAATTTAGGGAAAACATCAATAAAATACTACATGGTTCCAAACAATAAAACTTTCTCAAGGGCTTCAGCAACTAAAGTCTCTAGTGGTTCTTTTAAAAATATATAAGTTCAAATCATGAAGTTATGGGGGCTAGAGCGGTGGCTTGGTGATTAAGAGCACCGGCTGCTCTTGCAGAGGACTTGGGGCTCAGTTCCCAGCACCCACATGGCAGCTCACAACAGTCTGTAGTTCCAGTTCTGGAGGATCTGGTGCCCTGTTCTGCCCTTGTTGGACTCTCTATACACATGTGCATTTAAAGATACATGCAGACAAAACACTCACATTCATTTAAAAAGAAAATCAGAGGTTTTGAGAGGCAGCACTTTTTTTTTTCCTTCTCTCTTATTCTTTAGCTCATTACATGGCAAAACGGTTACAGCTTCTTAAGAGATTAATATTTGGTGCATTTCAGCATACTTTTAAATTTGTGTTTCATTATGGTCAGATTTATGTAGATGCTCATTTTAAAATATTGTACTATATTCTTCCATATAGTCTCTAACATACACATAAACTATCATAAAGTTTCTCATATAAAAAAAAAAGCAGAAACATTTCCCAAAGTAAGTCTCTTTAATCCCTTTTACTTGGTTGTTCTGTGTTTTGCCCATATGTCTAAACAATCAATTTAGGATGCAGGTGTGAGAATGTACACTCATACCTCTCCTCCTCTGTACAGCTTCCTTTCTCTATTTTCCACTGTGAGTTATTATGGGTTGTGAGCCTAGCCTTTAATGGCTAAGCCATCTCTCCAGCCCGCCACTGTGAGTTATATTAGAGCTTCCAGTTAAATCAATATTCACTTCCCTCATTATGAACTTGTGACTGTTATTCATAGCTGACATATCTGTAAAAAATCATCACACTTGATACATCTTTTTGTACCTTATAATTCTTTCCAATAAAACGGCAAAGTCTCATATTTTCATTTAATCAGCATTATCAGTAAATGTGTTCGATAATCTTTTTATTTATACATTTCTCTTTACTTATTTACTGTGCGCACACACCGCAGCATAAGCATGAAAGTCATAAGACAACTTATGAGAGTCAGTTCTCTCCTGCCACCATGTGCACTCTGGGGATCAACTGAATTTGCTGATGAGCACCCTTACCCACTGAGTCATTTCAGTGTTTTTTTGTTTTTTTTTTTTTTTCTTGAAGCATTTTACCTGGAGCTGCCAAGTTCCAGACTCCTGCTTAAACTGGGCTCCATCGGGAACGCCCACGTTAAGTGATACCTTTAGACACTCACTCCCTTCCCATACAGAAAGCATTTACACTCATGAGGCACATGTTCCAGGAGTTTCCTGAGGCAGGTTTGACGGGAAACACTCTGCCTTCACACTAAGCAGGAATTTGGGTTAAGAAGAGGGTTTTCTACTTGAAATAATTTCGCTCATACATTTGAAGACTACCTTGGATCTTCTAACTTCCAGTGAAGAAAGTGGAGAAGCCTAGTGCCGCTCTGGCTTCTACGATTGATAATCACTACTTCCTCTATCTGGAGGTATCGAAGACATGGGGTTTGTTTGTTTGTTTGTTTTTGGGTTTTTTTGCTTGTTTGCTTTCTTTGTTTATTCCTGCATTTCATCTAAACCTGTCACAATGGTTTGCTTTGGACATTCATTATGCTAGGCCCTTGATGGCTTTTTCAGTCTAGAATCTTATATTGTGTTGAGAAGTGTTTCTTTTTAAGATTTTCACTCATGTGCATGTATATGGAACATGCATGTTTGTGAGGAGGGTGGATAAGGGCATAGAATCCCCTGGATGTGGAGTTACAGATGGTTTGTGAGCCACCACACGGCTTCTGGGAATGGAAGCTGAGTCCTCTGCAAGAACAGCAGGGGCTCGAACCACTGAAAGCCCTGGAGACCTTTTTTTTTTTTTTTTTTTTTTTTTTTTTTTTTTTTTTTTCTTTTTTACTTGTGGAGACTTTAATTGTCAATAGATGTAAATGTAATAATTTTCAAATGTGGCAGACAATTTGCAAAGAGTCCCATGTATGTTATCATACCCAATAGAGTATTTATTTTTATTTTTTTTTTTATTTTTTTTATTTTTTTTTTTTTTTTTTTTTATTAATTTATTCTTGTTACATCTCAATGTTTATCCCATCCCTTGTATCCTCCCATTCCTCCCCCCCCCATTTTCCCATTATTCCCCTCCCCTATGACTGTTCCTGAGGGGGATTACGTCCCCCTATATATTCTCATAGGGTATCAAGTCTCTTCTTGGCTACTTGCTGTCCTTCCTCTGAGTGCCACCAGGTCTCCCCCTCCAGGGGACATGGTCAAATGTGAGGCACCAGAGTATGTGAGAAAGTCGTATCACACTCTCCACTCAACTGTGGAGAATATTCTGACCATTGGCTAGATCTGGGAAGGGGTTTAAAGTTTACCTCCTGTATTGTCCTTGGCTGGTGCCTTAGTTTGAGCGGGACCCCTGGGCCCAAATCTGCCTATCATATTGTTCTACTTGTAGATTTCTAGGACCCTCTGGATCCTTTTATTTTGCTGTTCTCCCATGCGTCTCTCATTTAGAGTCCCAATAGGATGCCTTCCCCTCTGTCCCAGTTTCCTGGTAAGTGAAGGCTTTCGTGGGACATGCCCCTTGGGCTAGTATGCAGATATAAGTGAGTATATACCATTTGATTCTTTCTGCTTCTGGGTTAACTCACTCATTATGATCATTTCTAGCTCAATCCATTTATCCACAAATTTCGGGAATTCCTTGTTTTTAATAGCTGAGTAGTATTCCATAGTGTATATGTACCACAGTTTCTTTATCCACTCTTCTACTGAGGGACACTTAGGCTGTTTCCATGTTCTGGCTATTATGAATAAGGCTGCTATGAACATGGTTGAGCAAATTTTCTTGTTGTGTGCTGGAGCATCTTCTGGGTATATTCCAAGGAGTGGAATAGCTGGGTCTTGAGGAAGCCCTATTCCCATTTTTCTGAGATAGCACCAGATAGATTTCCAAAGTGGCTGTACTAGTTTGCATTCCCACCAGCAATGAAGGAGTGTTCCTCTCTCCCCACATCCTCGCCAGCATGTGGTGTCGCTTGAATTTTTGATCTTAGCCATTCTGATGGGTGTAAGATGGAATCTCAGAGTTGTTTTGATTTGCATTTCCCTGATGACTAAGGAGGTTGAGCATTTCTTTAAGTGTTTCTCAGCCATTTGATACTCCTCTGTTGAGAATTCTCTGTTTAGTTCCAAGCCCCATTTCTCAATTGGGTTATTCGGTTTGGTGGTGTTTAATTTCTTGAGTTCTTTATATATTTTGGATATTAGACCTTTGTCAGATGTAGGGTTGGTGAAGATTTTTTCCCAGTCTGTAGGCTGTCGCTTTGTTCTCTTGACAGTGTCTCCTGCCTTACAGAAGCTTCTCAGCCTCATGAGGTCCCATTTATTAATGGTTGACATTAAGGCCTGGGCCGTTGGTGTTCTGTTCAGGAAGTTGTCTCCTGTGCCAATATGTTCCAGGCTCTTTCCCACTTTTTCTTCTAAGTGAGTTAGTGTCTCTGGTTTTATGTTGAGGTCTTTAATCCACTTGGATTTGAGTTTTGTGCAAGGTGACAAATATGGGTCCAGTTTCATTTTTTTACACATAGACCTCCAGTTAGACCAGCACCATTTGTTGAAGATGCTATCCTTTTTCCATTGAATGGATTTGGCTTCTTTGTCAAAAATCAAGTGACCATATGTGTGTGGATTCATATCTGGGTCTTCGATTCGATTCCACTGATCAACCAGCCTGTTGCTGTGCCAGTACCATGCTGTTTTAAGTACTATTGCTTTATAGTACAGTTTGAGATCAGGTATGGAGATTCCTCCGGAGCATCTTTTATTGTACAAGATTGTTTTAGCTATTCTGGGTTTTTTGTTTTTCCATATGAAGTTCAGAATTGAACTTTCAATGTCTTTAAAAAATTGTGTAGTTATTTTGATAGGGATTGCATTGAATCTATAGATTGCTTTTGGTAGGATGGCCATTTTTACTATGTTAATTCTCCCGATCCATGAGCAAGGAAGATCACGCCATCTTCTCAGGTCATCTTCAATCTCTTTCTTCAGAGTTTTGAAATTTTTTTCATACAAGTCCTTCACTTGCTTAGTTAGGGTAACTCCTAGATATTTTATATTGCTTGTGGCTAATGTGAAGGGTGTGGTTTTCCTAATTTCTTCCTCTGCAAGCTTGTCATTTGTGTATAGGAAGGCTACAGACTTTTTTGAGTTAATTTTGTATCCAGCCAATTTGCTGAAGGTGTTTATCAGCTTTAGGAGTTCTCTGGTGGAGTTTTGAGGGTCACTTATGTACACTATCATATCATCTGCAAAGAGGGATAATTTGACTTCCTCCTTTCCCATTTGGATCCCCTTGATCTCCTTTTGTTGTCTTATTGCTCTGGCTAGAACTTCGAGTACTATATTGAAGAGATATGGAGAGAGTGGGCAGCCTTGCCTTGTTCCCGATTTGAGAGGAATTTCCTTGAGTATCTCACCATTTACTTTGATTTTGGCTATTGGCTTGCTGTATATAGCCTTTATTATGTTGAGGAAAGTGCCTTGTATCCCCGATCTCTCTAAAACTTTAAACATGAATGGGTGTTGAATTTTATCAAATGCTTTCTCTGCATCCAAGGAGATAATCATGTGGTTTTTTATTTTCAGTTTGTTTATATGATGGATTACATTGATGGATTTCCGTATATTAAACCATCCCTGCATGCCTGGAATGAAGCCTACTTGGTCATGATGAATGATATCTTTGATGTGCTCCTGTATTCGTTTTGCAAGTATTTTATTTAGTATTTTTGCATCTATGTTCATAAGAGAAATTGGTCTGAAATTCTCTTTCTTTGTTGAGTCTTTGTGAGGTTTAGGTATCAATGAGACTATGGCCTCATAGAATGAATTTGGTAATTTTCCATCCATTTCTATCTTTTGGAGTAGCTTGAAGAGTATCGGTATTAGCTCGCCCTTAAAGGTCTGGTAGAATTCTGCACTGAAACCATCTGGCCCTGGGCTTTTTTTGGTTGGGAGACCATCGATGATTGCTTCTATTTCCGTCGGGGAAATGGGACTATTTAACTTGTTTATCTGTTCTTCACTCAACTTTGGCAAGTGAACTTGATCAAGAAAATCGTCCATTTCCCTTAGATTTTCAAATTTTGTGGCGTATATGCCTTCAAAGTAGGATCTTATGATTCTTTGAATTTCTTCAGTGTCTGTTGTTATGTCTCCCTTTTCATTTCTGATTTTGTTGATTTCAATACTGTCTCTCTGCCTTTTAGTTAGTTTGGCTAATGGTCTGTCTATCTTGTTGATTTTCTCAAAGAACCAGCTTTTGGTTTTGTTGATTCTTTGGACTGTTTTCTTAGTTTCTAATTTGTTAATTTCAGCCCTGAGTTTGATAATTTCCAGGCGTCTACTCCTCTTGGGTGTTTCTGCTTCTTTTTTTTCTAGGGCTTCCAGTTGTGTTGTTAAGATGCTTATGTGCGATGTTTCCAATTTCTTTTTAAAGGCACTTAGTGCTATGAATTTTCCTCTTAGCACTGCTTTCAATGTATCCCACAAATTTGGGTATGTTGTTTCTTCATTTTCATTGAATTTCAGAAACTCCTTGATTTCTTTCTTTATTTCTTCCCTGACCCAGGTGTCATTTAGCAGAGAGTTGTTTAGTTTCCACGTACGTGTAGGCTTTTTGTTATTTCTGTTGTTGTTGAATTGCAGCCTAAGAGCATGGTGATCTGATAGGATACAAGGTATTATTTCAATCCTCTTGTATCTGTTGAGGCTTGCTTTGTGACCTACGATGTGATCAATTTTGGAGAAGGTTCCATGGGGTGCAGAGAAGAAGGTGTATTCTTTCTTGTTTGGGTGAAAGGTTCTATAGATATCTGTTAGATCCATTTGACCCATGGCATTGGTTAATGATGTTATTTCTCGGCTTAGTTTCTGTTTCAGTGACTTATCCTTCAGTGAGAGTGGGGTGTTGAAGTCTCCCACTATTATTGTGTGGGGATCGATGTGTGGTTTAAGCTTTTTTAGGAGATCTTTTACATATGTGGGTGCCCTTGTATTGGGAGCATAGATGTTCAGAATTGTGATGTCATCTTGGTTGACTTTACCTTTGATAAGTATGAAGTGTCCTTCCTCATCCCTTTTGATTAATTTTGGTTGAAAGTCTATTTTGTTCGATACTAAAATGGCTACACCTGCTTGCTTCTTGTGACCATTTGCTTGGAATATTTTTTTCCAACCTTTTACCCTGAGGTAATGCCTTTCATTATGGGTGAGATGTGTTTCTTGGATGCAGAAGAATGTTGGGTCTTGTTTATGTACCCATTCGGTTAGTCTGTGTCTTTTTATTGGAGAATTGAGGCCATTGATGTTGAGAGATATTAATGACCAGTGACTGTTAAGAGTCTTAATTTTGATGTTGTTTCCAGTCGAGCGTTTGTGTAGTTGTGTTTTTGCCATGGGATAGTTATCTATTTCCTGGGTAGTTTTGGTTGTAGCTTGACCCTTTGGGATGGAGTTTTCCTTCTAGTACCTTCTGTAAAGCTGGGTTTGTGGATAGGTACTGTTTGAATTTGTTTTTGTCATGGAATATTTTGTTTTCTCCATCAATGGTTATTGATAATTTTGCTGGGTAAAGTAGTCTGGCCTGGCATCTGTGTTCTCTTAGGGTTTGCAGGATCTCTGTCCAGGACCTTCTGGCTTTTATGGTCTCTGCTGAGAAGTCAGGTGTAATTCTGATAGGTTTACCATTAAATGTTATTTGGCCCTTTTCCCTTGCAGCTTTTAATATTTTTTCTTTGTTCTGCATGTTTTGTGTTTTGATTATTATGTGGCGGGCAGTTTTTCTTTTCTGGTCAATTCTATTTGGTGTTCTGTAGGCCTCTTGTATGTTTATAGGCATCTCTTTCTTTAGATTGGGGAAATTTTCTTCTATGATTTTGTTGAGAATAGTTTCTGGGCCCTGGAGTCTGATGTCTTCTCTTTCTTCAATGCCTATTATCCTCAGATTTCTTCTTTTCATGGTGTCCTTAAGTTCTTGGATGTTTTGTGTCAGGAGTTTTCCAGATTTGGCATTTTCTTTAATGGTTGATTCAATATCTGTGATTGTATCTTCTAGCCCTGAGATTCGTTCTTCCATCTCTTGGATTCTGTTAGAAAAGCTCACCTCTGTGTTGCTCGCCTTCTTCTCTGAGGTCTCACGTTCTCGTTTTTCTTCTGTCTGTGTGTTTATCATTGAATCCATTTTCATTTTCAGATCTTGAACTGATTTTTTATTTCTTTCATCTGATTTTTTGTATATTCCTGAGTTTCTTCCATTGCCTCTTTATAGGTCTTCAGAGCTTGAACCGTTTTAGCTATTTCTTTCATCTGGTTGTTTGCATTTTCCTGCAATTTTTCCAGTTCCACTCTATGTGCTTCTTTTATGTCTCTCACCTGTTTGTCTGCGTCTTCCTGCATTTGATTACGAATTTTATTTGTTTCCTCCATTATCATCCTCATTACTAAGGATTTGAGGTCATTTTCTTGTATTTCCGTTGTATTTGAGTTCTCTGGGTGGTTTTCTTTGGGATAGCTGGAAACTGGAGACGCCATGTTGTTTTGGGGTTTTTTGCGTATGCTTTTTCGTTGTCCTTTAGACATCTTGCCGTCTTTGTTTTTGTTGGGTAGCTTCCAGAGTTGAATGGAGGGTGTCTGATGATAGATTCACTTGTTTTCTTACGATTTCCCTAGGCTGCGAGCTCAAAGCTTCACTGGTGTGGATGTTAGGAGGTTAGCCCTGTTGTTCTGGTCTCTCACAGCCAGTGATCCTCAGTCCCTCTCTGCTGTGGATCCTGCAATTGTTCTGGGTCTCTGAATGAGCGTTGGGTCAGGCCAAGGTATCCACAGCCTTCTGTGTTCCCTGCCAAGTCCAGCCAGGAGCACTGGGACCGAACCACGGGCAGAACTCAGCTAGATTCTCAGGGCCAGAACCGTCTGCCAAGCTCAGCTAGGGATTTTGGGCCCAAAATGCACACAGGGCCCAGCCAGAATTTTTGGGCTGGGACTACGCACCAAGCTCCACTAGGGCCTTTTGGCCCAAAGTGCGTGCTGTGGTCAGTTATTGACTCAGGGCCCGAACTGACCACCAATCTCAGCCAGGAATTCTGGATTCAAACTGTACACTGTGTCCAACCAGAGTCTTAGAGCTGGTGGAACCGAGAGCTCTGTCCAGCCTGTGCCACAGCAGGAGAACTGCGGCTGCTCTGAGTTAGCGCCAGTAGTGGAACAAGTGCTCCACCCGGACTGTGTCACCGCAGGGGAGCTGCCGCTGAGCTGAGGTGGTGCCTAGGATGGAACCGCGCACGTCACCAAGCCTGCGCCACAGCAGGAGAACTGCGGCTGCTCTGAGTTAGCGCCAGTGGTGGGACAAGTGCTCCGCCCGGACTGTGTCCCCGCAGGGGAGCTGCCGCTGAGCTGAGGTGGTGCCTAGGATGGAACCGAGCACGTCACCAAGCCTGCGCCACAGCAGGAGAACTGCGGCTGCTCTGAGTTAGCGCCAGTGGTGGAACAAGTGCTCCGCCCGGACTGTGTCCCCGCAGGGGAGCTGCCGCTGAGCTGAGGTGGTGCCTAGGATGGAACCGAGCACGTCACCAAGCCTGCGCCACAGCAGGAGAACTGCGGCTGCTCTGAGTTAGCGCCAGTGGTGGAACAAGTGCTCCGCCCGGACTGTGTCCCCGCAGGGGAGCTGCCGCTGAGCTGAGGTGGTGCCTAGGATGGAACCGAGCACGTCACCAAGCCTGCGCCACAGCAGGAGAACTGTGGCTGCTCTGAGTTAGCGCCAGTGGTGGGACAAGTGCTCCGCCCAGACTGTGTCCCCGCAGGGGAGCTGCCGCTGAGCTGAGGTGGTGCCTAGGATGGAACCGAGCACGTCACCAAGCCTGCGCCACAGCAGGAGAACTGCGGCTGCTCTGAGTTAGCGCCTGTGGTGAAACCAAGTGCTCCGCCCAGACTGTGTCACCGCAGGGGAGCTGCCGCTGAGCTGAGGTAGTGCCTAGTGTGGAGCAGCGTGCTCAACTACGCCTGCGCCACAGCAGGGGAGCTATGGCCACGCTGAGTTAGTGCCTCAGGCAGAATTGTTTGCTGGGCCGGGCCAATACCCGGGACTCTGGGGCCGAACTGTCCGCCGAGTCCAATCTGGGTCCAAAGGCTCCACGCGACCCAAATCCTGCCCCGAGTCCCCTCTCCCGCAGCAATTCCCACCAGCCACCACACCAATCGCCTCCACCGGAAGGCTATGAGCTGCAAACCTCAGCCGCCGCTGCTGGTGCCGCTGGTGCTGCCGCCTCTGCCGCTGCCGCTCCGATCAGAGAAAAACCACGCTCCTCCCGTGTGCAGGGGCACGCAGGTCCTCCGCACCCTGGTCCCTCCGAACCGTGGAGCACTCCCGCTGCCGTGATGTTCGGACCTCGGTGTTCCTGGCTCAGAAATCTGTGCAATTCCCTGAATTGTTCACTGGAGCCTCCAAACGCGGTCCACACTGCTCGCCGCCATCTTGGATCCCCGACCTTTTATGTGCTCAATTGTCTCCTGTTTTCTCTTTTTAGATTTCCTATTACTTGAGTGATGGACTTCTTAGATTTATCTGAGCTTTTCCTCTTTTTTTTCTAGTGATTTTTCTTTTAACTTAGTCTCAAATATTTGAACATTTTTATTTTCCTCTCTTTTTCTTTCCTTCCTTCCTCTTCCCTCCTCTCTCTTTTTTTTTTTTTTTTTTTTTTTTTAAGACAGGGTTTCTTTGTGTAGCCCTGGCTGTCCTGGACTCACTTTGTTAGACCAGGCTGGCCTGTAACTCAGAGATCTGCCTGCCTCTGTCTTCCTGAGGTCTGGGATTACAGAAGTGTGCCACCAGCACCTGGCCTGTGTCCTCTTTAGATTTCTAAGTATGCTTTCATGTCTATAACAAACTTTACTTCCTGTTTTATGGCTACAATATTTTTTTCCAGATTGACATTTGTATTTATTTTTTTGTCTTTTTTTATTGATTTATTCTTATTATATCTCAATGGTTATCCCATCCCTTGTATCCTCCCATTCCTCCCTCCCTCCCATTTTCCCCTTACTCCCCTCCCCTATGATTGTGACTGAGGGGGACTTCCTCCCGCTTTATATGCTCATAGGGTATCAAGGCTACAATATTTTTTTCTTTGCCACACTGACAATTTTAAAGTCTTTTCTGAAGTTTTGTTTCAACATCTTGTTCTAGTCCTAGTATTTCCCAGTTCCTTTCCCCTTCAATTGTAGTGTTTGTTTTAGCATTGGTGGCTTTGGTTTTTGTTTTGTTTTGAAAAAGGGTCTCATTATGTGGCCTTGGCTGGTCTAGAACTCACTCTGTAGACCAGGTTGGCCTCAAACTCATAGAGCTCTGCCTGCCTCTGTCTCCCCAGTACTGGGATTAAAAGGTGTGTGCCACCACACCAGCCAATGTTGGTATCATTTAAGAGTTGTATTTGGCTGAGAGATGGCTAGTGGAGTAAGCACTAGTCATGCAAGCCTGAGGACCTGCCTGTGGACTCTCAGAACCCTTGTAAAACTGGATGTAGTAGCTTTTCTCTAATCTCAGTGCAGCACAGGGTGTTGGGAGATGGAGACAGGGAAAATGCAAGACACAAAGAAGGAGAGCAAGTCTGATTGATCAAACTCTCAAACTTTATTAGTCAGGCAGCAGCTTTTATAAGTCAGAAGGCAGGGAAGCATATTGCTATAGCAACCCAGCTGCAGGCTTTTCTCAAATCATAGGGAATCCCAGGCAGGGTCTTGGTCTGTCTAACCGCTGACTCACAACAGGGTCAGCTAGTTTCTGGTGAAAGGCAAGCTTTGGGAAAGACAGAGACTTAAAGGCGCAGACTCTGACAAGATGGCTGAGCATTGGCCATATGGCCTATTGTCCCCAACACAACAGGGCCCTCAGAACTACAAATGCATGCCCTGGTCCCACCTCCACCCCTTACACACACACACACACACACACACACACACACACACACAAAATAACACTGAATGAATGAATGAATGAAGCATGTAACAGCTGAGAGGACAGCTGGAATGATGACAGTAATGCTAGCACTTCCGGGACTCAAGAGGGTAGGCAGGAGCACCTCCAAGTTCCATGCCAGCCCAGGCATCAAGAAAGACCATGTCTTGAAACAAACAAGCAAGCAAACACAAAAGTTGGTAAGATGTGATGACAGGATCACGTGAATCCTAAAAATAAGCGTTTTCCCTTTCGCAGGGCACACTTCAGAAATGTGCTGATCTGCTGGCAGGAAGGACAACTGCAGCTGACAGCATCAGCAGGTAGGTATTGAAGCATTAGATGGATGCCTCGGAATTTACATGTGGACTGCCACACACACTCCTTACTTGGAGTGTTCTGACGGATTCCTGCCACCCCATGAAGATAAAGCATCCTGTGAGGAAAGAGTTTGCCAGTTAAGCTCTTTTCACCCTGTGCCTTACTCCTGCTCTCCTCTTAATCTTTGATGATTTAAGTGACATGTAGCTCACTAAAGCTGTTATTCACTTAAAGGTGTGTTCAGGGAAAGGGGCTAACAGTTCTTCAAGTCTTGCCCTTTTGCGGTACTTTCCACTGTCAGTCACCGCCACTCACCTATGTGTTCTTCACCTCAAAGACAGTTTTGGGTATCAATTAGCCTCTGCTATGTCATTTCCCGGCTCTTCACTTCTTCTCAATGAGATGCAATTCATGTATGATGCTACAGGTCTTAGTGTCTCCAGAACTATGCAATTTTAGAATCTTTTCATCACCTTCCAAAACCTCAGAAAGTCACTCCATTTTTCATGACCTCACTCCCCTTTCACAAGCCTAGTCAAACACTGTTCTACTTCCTCTGGTGCTGCCTATGCTGGGATGGGATTACGCGTACATATTGTGACTAGCTTATTTCACTTAGCTTTTTGTCCCCAAGAAGGGTTTCTCTGTGTAGCCTTGGCTGTACTAGACTCACTTTGTAGACCAGGATGGCCTTGAACTCACAGAGATTCACCACGTCTGCTTCCCAAGTGCTAGGATTAAAGGCATGCACCACCACTGCCTGGCTATTATTGGTTCAGCTCGTTTGCTCTTTATGATTTGTTTGTTTGCTTTTGAGACAGGGTTTCTCTGTGTAATTGCCCTGGATGTACTGAAACTGTAGACTAGGCTGACCTTGAACTCACAAAGATCTGCCTGTCTCTTATGAATAAGGCTGCTATGAACATGGTTGAGCAAATTTTCTTGTTGTGTGCTGGAGCATCTTCTGGGTATATTCCAAGGGGTGGAATAGCTGGGTTTTGAGGAAGTCCTATTCCCATTTTTCTGAGATAGCACCAGATAGATTTCCAAAGTGGCTGTACTAGTTTGCATTCCCACCAGCAATGAAGGAGTGTTCCTCTCTCCCCACATCCTCGCCAGCATGTGGTGTCACTTGAATTTTTTATCTTAGCCATCCTGATGGGTGTAAGATGGAATCTCAGAGTTGTTTTGATTTGCATTTCCCTGATGACTAAGGAGGTTGAGCATTTCTTTAAGTGTTTCTCAGCCATTTGATATTCCTCTGTTGAGAATTCTTTGTTTAGTTCCAAGCCCCATTTCTCAATTGGGTTATTTGGTTTGGTGGTGTTGAGCTTCTTGAGTTCTTTATATATTTTGGATATTAGACCTTTGTCAGATGTAGGGTTGGTGAAGATCTTTTCCCAGTCTGTAGGCTGTCGCTTTGTTCTCTTGACAGTGTCTCCAGCCTTACAGAAGCTTCTCAGCCTCATGAGGTCCCATTTATTAATTGTTGACATTAAAGCCTGGGCTGTTGGAGTTCTGTTCAGGAAGTTGTCTCCTGTACCAATTGTTCCAGGTTCTTCCCCACTTTTTCTTGATGGGATAACCATTGAAATGTAAGAAGAATAAATTAATAATAAAAAATTTAAAAAAAAAAGATCTGCCTTGTCTCTGCCTTTTGAGTTCTGGGATTAAGGAATGTGCCACCCCTGACCAGCTGATTCTTTGCTCTTATTTATTCTGTGTTTGGCTTAGACAATATTGTGCTATATAATCTTCCTGCTTCAACCTCCTAAGTGCTACAGCAGCAGGCAGATTTTCAAATATCTTCCTATATTCCGTACGCTATCTTTTTACTGTCTTGATTGTGTCTTTTTCTTCTTCTTCTTGAGACAGGGTTTGTCTGTGTA
The DNA here is from genome assembly GCF_903995435.1 of Acomys russatus. Lineage (NCBI taxonomy): Eukaryota > Metazoa > Chordata > Mammalia > Rodentia > Muridae > Acomys > Acomys russatus. Next base: position 14,646,946 of record NC_067150.1, read on the forward strand.
GCTCTGACTGTCCTAGACTCACTTTGTAGACCAGGCTGGCCTCGAACTCACAGAGATCCAACTGCCTCTGACACCTGAGTGCTGGGATTACAGACATGCGCCACGGAGCCTGGCTTGATTGTGTCTTTTAAATCTCAAATGTTTTTAGTATTTTTACTATTAAGTCCTATTTATTGATTTTTTTTTCTTTCCTTGTTTTGTGTTAGGTGTCATATCCAAGAAATTGCTACTTAAAATGTCACAAAGAAGGCTAGAGGGCTGAGTGGAGTCAGCAGTTAAGAGCATATGCTGCTCTCACAGAGGACTCAGGTTTGGCTCCCAGCACCACATCAGGTGGCTCACAAACATCTGCAACTCCAACTCCAGGGGATCCAACATTGTGTTCTGGCATCTGTAGGCACATATGTGCACACATACATGCACACACATACACAAAAATAAAATAAATCTTTATAAGTTACATTATAAAATTGTTGCAGTTAGGCCTATGTGCTTTTCTGACCGTTTTATAATTTTAGCTCTTCCTTGGAGGTCTGTGATATACTTTGATTTTTTGTTTCTTTTGTGGCAGGGTATCACTGTGTAGCCCAGGTTAGCCTTGTACATTATATATAGGCAATCTCAGGAACACTAGATCTATATGCACTGCACCATGCCTGGCTCGAGGTAACTGTACACAATGGATTTTTCTTTTCTGTCATTTTAGAGATATATTCAATCTACTACAGTCCTAATCTGAAATGAATATAATCAGCAACTTGTAAATATTCCTCAAACAACATAATACATGAAATCTGTTAATGCCTTTTTGTTCTGAGAAGAATCAAGTGGGATAATAGTCTGTACTCTGTTAAATTGTCCAAAGATCTACTGAAAGTCAGCCCTCTACACAAGGGTTTGTAAAAAAAATTTTTTTTCAATTAAAAAATTTAAAATGTTTAATAAGACGATGTGCTGCTCCTGCAGAGGACCTAAGTTTCCTTCTAAACATCCACATCAAAGTGGCTTACATTCATCTATAACTGCAGCTCCAGAGGATCGAACACACTCTTCTTCAGGACACTCTGTGAACATACCCTCACACAGATGCACCTCATTTTAAAAGCAAAATCTTTTTTTAAATTGTGACTCTCTGGGACTGGAGAGATGGCTCAGAGGTTAAGAGCACTGTCTGTTCTTCCAAAGGTCCTGAGTTCAATTCCCAGCAACCACATGGTGGCTCACAGCTATCTACAGTGACATCTGGTGCCCTCTTCTGGGGTGCAGGCACACATGCAGGCAGAACACTGTATAAATAATAAATAAATAAATACTTTAAAATGTAACTCTCTAAAAGAAAAAAACAGCTTTTTTTATGCCTTTTCTTTTTTCATCTCATAAGTAAATTAACTTTCAAAAACTATTTTCCTCTGCATTCTTTCATATTCCTCTTCTCTCTTTATTTTGTGACATATAGTACACTGCAAAATCCCAGGTAGTCTCTTTTACTGTTCTCTTGTACATCTGATTAGTTCATATTTTGCTGTCATTTTCCATGTTTTGAGGGAGAGCTTCTACAACTTGACCCTGACAGTCAGTGTAAGCAAGTTACCTGGCCATGACACTAGGAATCATGTTCAGAGGAGCCACCCAAACCCTGTGTTCAGTGACCAGCTGGACTGGGAAATGGGCTGACACAGCAGAGTCAACCAGGTCCCGATGCAGCAAAGCTAGAGCACACCCCACCCACCGTGAGCTCAGACTTTCTGGTCCAGATGCCTGCTGGCATGAGGGTCGCAACCCAGGGGTGTGTGCTCACTCTGGCCCGAGCCAGCTCTAAGTAAAAGTACATCTTCATGTCTGAGAAAGTCAGCTTCATCTTCAGATGCTATTAGTGAAAATACATGCAGCTAAATCAAGGATAGTTCCTGTTGCCCTTACTTCTACAACTGCTCCTTTTTAAAAACCTGAAACGGAGGCAAACCTGTTCATAAGACTACTTCACTAACTGGCTCATAAGGTGCAACTCCTGAAAAAATTATTTATGACATTTCTGAAGTCCTTATAATTAAAACAACCTTCATTCTACAAAACCTTTTCGCTTTATATGAATCTTGTAACCTCGCCCTAATTTGGGGTGGTTAGTGACATATAGATAACATTTCTCCAAATCTCAGTGCCCACTATAAAATACCATGTAGTACAATTTATCTGAAATACTTAAGTTACCAATGGAGGCTGGCCAAGGAGGGAGTTGAAGAGGAATTCCTGGTTAAGGTTATAGATTTTTTATTTGGGGAAATAAAGTTTGGATATATATAGCTGTGAAAGTTATAGAATATTGTAGGTATTAATGCCACTGAATTGTAAACTCAAAAAAATGGTATTAAAAGTAAATTTTAGGCTGACCATGACCATAGGCACATTCCTATAATCCTAGCACCAGACACTGAGGCAGAAGTTCACGGCCAGACCAAGCTATATAGGTGACATTAGTAATGAACAAAACCAAAAAGGCAAATTCTATATTCTATGTATTTTACCACAAAATGAAAGTTAATGATAAGTCATATTTGAAAGAATATTAACATGTTAATTCAGAGCAGCAATGCTTTGATGGCAGTCATTTGAAAAAGTAGGAGAACATACCAAGAATAATAATTTTCCTTTGGCTTCTGTTTACAGTGTGTGTGTGTGTGTGTGTGTGTGTGTGTACACATGTGGACATGGTTTTTATGCTAACAGTAAGCATCAGGTGTCTTCCCCAGTGGCTCTTTCACATTAGTTTTGAGGCAGGCCTCTCACTGAACCAGGGGCTCAGTGATTTGGCTACACCAGCTGGCCTCAGTCCACCCCCTCAGCACAGAAATTACAAGTGTGTGTGCCCGTACCCCACCTTTATGTAGGTTCTTGAGATACAAACTCAGGCCCTTGCCCTTGTATGGAAAAGCAAATTACTAAGTTTGTGACCTACCTTTTAGCTTTCTATATTTTTATGGATGTTTCTGGATGTTTTCCCTGAATGTATATCTGTGTTCCATGTGCATGCCTGGTGCCCAAGGAGGCCAGAAGAGGATCCTCCAGGACAGGAATTGTATGTAAGTGGTTGTAAGCCACCCTGTGTGCTGGGAACCACTTAGCCATCTATATAGCTCTCTCAGAGAGGAAATATCCTAGAGGCAGAAGAACGTGACAGGATACCTGACTAGACCGAAGCTTCTTATTTTCCAGGTGGCTCTTCTCCCGCAGCAGGGCTTCCAGTCTCTTCAGGTCTTCCTCCAGCACCTCTAGCTCCTGGCACTGGTTCAGAACTTTCTCTACCTCTTCGTCTAACCATTTCTTTTGTTCACCCAATTTCTAGATAAAAAGAAACACTATGGCTTGTTTCTCCTCCTACCACAAAATAAATCACATCATTGTAAGTGGCTGAAATCCTTAAAACAAACATTTGAACGATAAGAGCAACTCATGCTCCCGTGTGACTCAGTGGCTCTGGTTGACGAGCTGCTATGTTGTTTATACGGTATTAAAATGTGTTACCCCACTGCCTTACTCTCAAGTATTTGTGTCTGACACTGGCACCTCAATTTTCTTTACATCTACTGCACTCAGGCTGGCTGTCTTCACCTGTGTAGAGGCCATGCCTCCACCATACTGCCATGGTGTGCCTTACTCGCACCTGAGCCACTTGGCAGACTAAGAGCGGCACTGCCCAGCTCCTGTGACTAGCCACGGATGTACTGCCTGGCCTGCAGATGGCATCTGATACAGGGTCATATGAGTAAGCAAATACATGCCCTATTCAGTCAACCACTGGAATAAATACTCCACACACAAAAAAGCTACACTGTACATTGTCAACTTCAAATACTACAAAATAAAATGCTAGGGTGGACGGATGTACAAGTATATGTTAGTAGTCTGTTAAGCACTAGAAGGAAGTATGAATATAAAAATATGACTAAGTAATTCTATCATAAGCACATTAATAAGTCATTAAAGCCACTAAAACAATAAATAAATAGAAAAGCCAACATAGTTCCGTTTCCCAGCCCACCATGGGCCCTAAAAGAACCCCCCAGAAGTGTGTCTGAAGACAAGGAGGAGCCGGGCTTGGTGTCCCAGCACTCCAGAGGTGGAAGCACTGAGGACCAGATGTTCAGGAAGTTTCAGAGTAGTCTGAGCTCACCTGAGAGCCTCTCACAGAACAACAGAGAGACATTGTAGTAAATACCTTGATAAAAGAGCAACACAGGTGCAAAGCCAGTGAGTCTTACACAGCCCTATTAAGTGCCGTCCTATGAGCAGCATGGAAACAGTAGCTCGGAGGTACAGGAGCGGGAAACTTAAGCATCCCAATATGTCAGTTTGGCCTTAGACCAAGGAAGAGGCCTTGTGAAGTTCATGATTAAGCTAATATTTACAGCATTTCTCAGCTGCAAGTGGGGCTCCCAGTAGAAATAAAGACAACTGAAGTTGTTTAAGATATTTCTGAGTGCAAATGGTGTGCAGGGATCACTCATATTCTAAATGCCACCATTAAAATTTAAATAATATTTTTCAAACTTAAATAGTTGTATTTATATTCTGAATGTTATTACAATTTTAAGTACACGTTTTCTCAAATATTTTTAATTTCTTTGGCCTTTAAAATTAGTTTATTTGTCATGGTTTTATTTCTTAAATATGACACTAAATACTCTTTAATGTTATAGTCCATACACAGTTTAGTTCTGCTTGAATGTAGAGCTCTGGATTTTAGAAATATACCTGTCTCCATGAAAATAAATCTATTTGTAATGGGAATAAATATAATCTAGTGAACATGGATTTCATACAATATTCAAATAAATCATTCCTGCCAACATAAGATAACACATTTCTAGATGAGATATAAATTAATAAAATTTTTGAAATAAATATAGGACATTTTATAAACAAAAAATTAATATTTTATTCAGAATCAGCTATTTTTAACCTATATTTAGACACTCATCAAAATTAAACAGAATTAGAAACATTGAACAGAGCTGACCAACCTGGAGTCGGTCCACACTTCTAAAAGGACCTTTTCTTCTGTTTGAGTTAAACCCATCGATGTCCTCAGCCTTCAGGTTCAGACCTTCTCCTTGTCCTGTTTTTAACTGCAGCTCCTGCAGAGACATTTAAAATGCCTTTATTCTTAACCATTTTCTCCAAATTTTGGGGCCCATTCCAAGGTATTATTGGCCCCAATTCAACCTAAAGAAACCTTAAGAGAACAATGCCCATTCCCTCTAAAGGGGGGGCGTCGTATAGGTTTCTGTTTGCTTTCTTGGTCTACAAATGCTTATTCTCATCAGGACATGGCCAGAAGTCATTATTGGTTTTATACAGAGAAAAAACTAGGTGAAACGCAGGGATATCTCTCTTTTCCTTTATCTTGCATAAGTAGGAAAGGAGATAGGAGCTGAAAAGAAACAAAGGGAGATATAGGAACATAGAGGGAGGATAGAATAAAAGCTAGATGATTGAACCTATTCCTTAACTCAAGGCCTTAACTGTCACCCATAATGAAGGTTCTGTCTAAGTCATTGCTATAGAATTTAGTATATTAATATAAAACATGGGCATATCAAATAATTGACAGATTTTAGCCCAAGAATATATATCCTAAGTCTAACAGATAGATATGATTCTATCTATATATGAGGTAAAACAGTTGAATAAGGTCTTCAAAGGCCTCAAAGACACACAGAATATGGCATTTAAAAGTTGTTTTCATAATCCTAAATTTCTCTGACAACAAGACAAGTTAACTTCCTACAACACCCAGTCAACCTCAAAGAAGATGATGAGGATCAGAGAGCCTCCTTATAGAGATGGCTTCAAATGTGGCAAACCAGCCACTGGGCAAAATGTCCTCATTCCTGCCACAAATACAATCTGTCTAAAAATGGGCTGCTTAGATCTAGGCAGAGTCCATGGCCAGACTCTGCCAAGACAGGGTAAGCAGGTCCTCAATAGTTCCTGCCCTGCGAATAAGTCTGGGACAGATATTGGGCCAGAAAGCTGAAGATGAGGCTCCAATGTTATAGAGAGTGCTGGGTGACTGTTCAGGCACTAAACCAAGTCAATTTGTACATTTTTGAAGCTGTTAACCGCACTGCTGGTTCACTCAGGAATTCAAGTCTTATTCCTTCTCAAGTCTCTGAGGAGCACTGAAGGCCTGATTGTATAGTTGTACACTCAAGTTTAGTTGGTTAGGGGATAAGATCATTTAGATCAAGATAAAGAAGTTAAATTATTAGAGTTGAGATAGGATAGATATTGAATTTCATTCAGAAATTTAGACCCAATAAGATAGGAAAGACGTTTACTTCAAGCTGGACAAATGCAAATAGTCAAACCACTATAAATGTAAAATTTGTAGAAATCATCATTCCCATGATTGTCACAAGGTTCTCTCTGCTGTATGTAGTTTGTTTTATACATGTATAATAAATTAAATGTACTAAAAATAATTGAATGAAAAAAATAAAAATGAAATTTGAACCTCATCCTCTATTATATAGCAGAGAACGTAGGACTAAAGTCTCATCTCTGTCCTTCAAAGTTCTATGTGTTTCTTTATGCACTTCCCACTTATGCAAACACCACACATCCTGCTAAACTTCCTGAATGAAAATGTCATCACCCAAATGTAACGTCAGGCTAAATCCTGGACTGACTGCCAATTTTAGAAAAGCAATAAAGCCTGCAGAACGAACCACGCTTGACCTCGACTACATTTTCTCCAATAAGGGATATACATGAAGCACATTCTATTTTACACCCACTGATCACCTAAGTTTTCTACTTGTTTTTAATGTAGATGGTAGACATGTACAGGATCACCCAGTAAATATCAATTCCATTTCTGTTTCTACACAAAATAATTTCTGAGTTGGAATGTATATTTTATCTAGCTAATATCTATATAATAACAAAAGTATGGTGTTCGCCTTTTTTGCCTAGTTCATTTCATGTATTATAATTTTCCACATTGCATGACTTACAACAAATTTTCTGATTTTTGTTAGTCAGCCCTCTCTTAAACCTATACCATGCTTTTATTTGAAGTCCATTTTCTTTGTGCATCTAGGCTAAGTTTTAGCAATTGTGAAATGAATATTAACTAACATTAATATATCTATTATCAAAATTCATGTTCTTTGGTTATACTCATCATAGTGGTCAATACCTTGTGCTATTTTATTTATATTGCTTTGTGTAACCTCCACACACTCATTCAAAACTGTCTGTTCCTGACTACATGCCTACTAGCAGTGAATAAACTTCTCCATGGACTCTGTTATCCTAACACTTTGCATCATCTTTATTCTTAACAATTACATTCGTACTTAGATAACACTTATTGCTAAATTTTTAATCTGCATTTCTCTGATTGTTACGTATATTAATCCCTCTTTTGGGAGCATCTTCTGTTAAATTTCATAGCACATTTTAAATTTTGATTCATTGTTAGCATTTAGTCAATTCACATAATGAAATGCAATTGTATTTTCCTCAAAAGTTCTCCCTCTAATTCCCCCCACATCGGGTCATATTTAGTCACATTTTTGTGTTTCTGGTGCCTAAACTTCTAGTTATTTATAAACAATAAAAACTAATCAGTTGTATGACTGTGCCTGAAAAATAATTTCTTGCATTAGTTGGTCTGCCTCTCCAACTGTATTTAGAATTTTCTTCAAGCAAACAAAGTTTTGGTTAAAGAGCTCCCATTTATCAATTCTTCAAGCTGTCCTCCATTATTTTGTTGTCATATTCAGAACTTCTTTAACTGTGCTTAGCAGGTCAGGAGTAGTATGTGAAATGTTTTCTCTTCTATTAGTTAAAGAGTATCTCTTAAATGGAGATTAAAAGTGCCTCAGTACACTACATATTTGGTGACCAACAAATGTCCACAACAATCTGTCCCATGTGAATTTCTTATATTGTAATCAAATATTTTATGCCCAGAAGTTCAACATTATTTCATATTTTAGGATTGCAGCATTTAGGAAATGGGAATTTGATTTTTTATAAAGCTATCTCTGATAATTATATCACCCAAGAATATCTTCTAAACATTTATGATTAGAAATGAAAAGTACAATATTTGACAGAATTTTAAATGCATATTTTTCATCAGATTTCAGTGGAATTTCACATCCTCTACTTATCAGCTGATGATTTAAAATTAATAGGAGAGAATGTTGAAGAATGGATAAAGAAACTGTGGTACATTTGCACTATGGAATACTACTCAGCCATTAAAAACAAGGAAATCCTGAAATTTGTGGACAAATAGATGGGACTAGAAATGATCATACTGAGTGAGTTAACCCAGAAGCAGAAAGATTCACAGGGTATATACTCACTTATAACTGGGCACAAGCCCAAAAGGCATGTCCCATGAAATTCTTCTCTTACCAAGAGATTGAGATAGATGTGAGGGCATTCCCCTGGGACTCTAGGAAAGAGAAATAGAGAAGAATAGGAAATAGAAGGATCCAGAGGGTCCTAGAAACCTACAAGAGGAACATCATGACGGGTGTATCAGGGCCCAGGGGATCTGCTCAAACTATTATACTAACCAAGGACAATACAAGTAGTAAACATAAAACCCTACTCTGATCTAGCCAATGGACAGACATTCTCCACAGTTAGATGGAGTGTGGGGATTGACTTTGATATGAACTCAGGTGCCCCATATTTGACCACCTCCCCTTGGTGGGGAGGCCTGGTGGCACTCAATGAAAGAATAAGCAGGCTACCAAGATGAGACTTGATAGCCTATGACCATATGGTGGGGCAGGAGTTCCCCCTCAGTCATGGACCTAGTGGAGGAGAATAGGGTAAAAGAGGGAGGGAGGGAGTGTGGGAGGGAGGAATGGGAGGATACAAGTGATGGGATAACAACTGAGCTGTGCTCTGAATAAATTAATAAAATAAAAGAATGGAAAAAACAGGAGAGAATGGACCACTAAGAATTTATTTACGCCACATTCTACTTTATCGTAATTAGGAGGAAATGTGCATCACTTTTTATATCAGGTAAGCTAAGATTTTCAGCAAAAGAAACAAAATCCTGAATTTGAGTTAGTAGTGCATCGGCAAAATTATTTTCACATTGTATGAAAATAAGTTACTCATCTTATCTTGACCCATCGTGTTTCAGTGCCATGTCAAGAAGGGAATGCAGTAAATTACAATAAAATTTTCTCACTACGTGCACTAGAAAATGGTAAGTCACAGAGTTTACTGTTCATAAAGACTTGGTTACAGTTCTTTCATTAAACTTTCAGCTTCCGTGCATTTCCCATAACACAAGTGAATCTTCTCTGGATGAAATTACTGAGTTACTTCATTTTAACATCAAACTTTCAGGTTCTGCAATGTGGACTCAATTGCGGTTAAGTGAGGGAGCATGCACATGTACTGTAATATTAGTTCATCCATCTGAGAAGCTCTGGATTTACAATGACACATTGCCACATCTACAAAGTCTTTCTAGTTTAATATGTGTCATGCCTTATAAAAATTACATAAACACTTAAAAGCGAGATATTTTGGGTCATGTTTATACTCACAGCACTCATGCAGGAAAAGTCAGTTTCCCAATATTTGTGCATATCATATGAAACTGAGCCATGTGCACAGAAATTGACATGATGAAAGATGTCCATTTCTCCTGGATGTCCACTGAAATGGAATATAATAGAAAAAGTAACTGTACTGGTGAATATTACCTCTGAAATTGTGATATGGAAACATGCATGTAATTAACATGTTGAGGCACAATATACAGATATTCCTACTGGTCAGGTGGATGTTTCTGTTGGAGTGTTTTATTTGCGCTAATTAATAGTATAAGTGTAAATATGTTTCAGTTGAAACTTTCATTTTACATTTAGAAGTTAATGAATAGTTATTCTTAATATTATAATAAAATTACATCATGTCCCTGTCTCTTTCTTCCTACAAACCAGACAACACATCCATAATAGGTTCTCTATCAAAAACAGGCCTAGTGGGTTTATTTTACTTGTTTGTTTGTTTGTTTGTTTTGGAGACAGGGTATGGTTTTTTGTTTGTTTGTTTGTGTTTTTTTATTTGTTTGTTTTTTTTTTTTTTTTTTTTTTTGGTTTTTCTAGACAAGGTTTCTCTGTGTAGCTTTGATTGTCCTAGACTCACTCTGTAGGCCAGGCTGGCCTCACACTCACAGCGATCCACCTGCCTCTGCCTCCCAAGTGCTGGGATTAAAGGCGTGCGCCACCACGCCCAGCTGAGACAGGGTATGTTTGTAGATTAAAAAGTCTGTGCCCACATCAGATTGTAACACTATGTATCATAATTGATTTTTCTATCTAAATAGTCAAAGGTGATTTTTAGGAACTGGTAGATTGTAGAATAGTAAAAGAGTTACACACTTAGGATTAAAAACCTGAGATATTGTGATAGTTACATCTCACAAACAGAGCTTCAATCCTCACCATGATGTGTGAAACAGCCTTTCCCAACCCCTCTGTACATATGTACCAATACATAACTCCAATTGTCTGTCTTATCTAGGTATCAGTGTCTGACAAGTCTACATTGCTGATGCGTGGCATAACCAGGTGTCCTAAGTGTAAATATACTACGGATATATCTCAAGAAGCATTAGACTACAAATACTCTTAGCTCATATATGTATATAAACTTGTAATCTGGTCACAGGAAAACTATACGACAAGTGTGCATGAGCATCTTAGTAGATCTGTTCTTAATTGTATATAAAACACAGTGTAAATTATGTTTGTTTAAGACAAAGGATGTAATGTGCAACATTGACTGGTGAAGCAGAATGATTGTTACTTTTTGTTTAGACAAAAGTATTAATGCCAATTGTATGCAGTTTTGGCTCAAAGGGTTTTTACCTTCACTGTTACAATGTAATACAGTGTATTAAATTAATATTAATTACTTTAGTCTTAGCTTCGACAAAATATTTCAATGTAGTAAACTAATTCTGAAGAGGTTTATTTTTGTATCATTGTTTCAGGGGATCCTAATGCATTATGGATCAGAAGCCAGGATAGAAATTCTGATATTACAGGATTGTGGATAGTTGATACTACATTATCTACTCTCCATGAATGCTGGTTTAGCACACAGGAAAATGGAACTAAGCGGATGTAAAATATTAAATCTGCTAATGATCCTTTTATATAATTTTTGGACCTCATCTGAAACTCCCACAAACACAACAAGCCATGAACCATGTGGTAAAGTTTACTCATTCTCTTTATATTAAACGGATAAGTTGTTTCTAGAACACTTTTAAAAATCTGCTTTAAATTGAAATATGGCATTTTTATAAAGTATATAAAAATAATTGAGACTTTCTAGTCCAGGATAACGATGATAATATATCATTGCTTTCCCTGATGATACTATACAAATACTTGGGGACATGTGAGTCTAAAAATTTATTAAGTGGTTTATGAAAAGTATACAAACAATGACTCTCTTAAAGCACTTGTAATTTGATGAGAGTAAGAAAATAAGTAAATATTTTATTGGATTGTTACATAATTTCCATATTATACCTTGTTAAAATATTTTTTAAGTAGGCATATATAAAAATTTGAAATAACACATGCTATGTATCAATATTTTAGGGGAAATCTAAAAATTGCATATACTTGCATTTTAGCATAATGAATTTAATCTAACTATATACTGTCATTTGTGTTTTTTGATTTTTACTTATGATATATAATACAAATTTAAAATATAATTGTGTCACATACATATATACATGTACATATGCATAGTTATGATTCATACATCATAACACCAATTACCTCTTGTTAACAAATTTCCAAAAAACTAAATATTAAGATTTAATGTCTTAAATCGTATTTAATGCTCACAAGTCTATTATTTGCAGGACCGTAATGACTGTCATTGACATTTCAAAAACTGTCAAATATTTAAAATTATTTTATTTTATTTTTGCTTGAGAAATACTTAGTTTACACATACATAAAAATGTATCACCAAATCAAAGTAAATGACAGAATCTGTTATGTTATCTAATCCAGAACAAATATTTCTTCTCAGACTCAGCTGTCTTTATATTTGTATAAAATTTTGTATCAAGTACTACCTTCTTCATAACCTTAACATTGCTGAAGTAAATGGAAACATTAAGGATTTTACTGCAGCATTTTGTAAGTATAATATCTAAATTAAGGTGGCTACAAACATAAGTCTTGTGATTTTTTTTTAGAAGAAAATATTTAGCACCTGTTTTAAAGAACCATCATGACTTAACAATAACTTTCTTTTCTGGCATGTACAGAACTATACTCTGGGCTATGAAGAATTCTTAAATGAATTTTATACCTTTTTAAAATCAGAAAGTTACATGAGATTATCAGAAAATATCACATAGATAAGCTATCAGATTTAATCTTCAATATGTTGGGTGTCACCATTACTGGGGAGAAATTTAAAAAAAAATCCTCTTCTGGACCTAAATACAATACCTTATTATGTTATCACATTTATTGGAAAAGTAACTAAACTTAAATCTCTGGTAATGAATATAAAATGTCTATCTGATATAAGTTCATTAATTGTGAAATATGTTGGGGTATTCAATATGCTTATCTAAGTTCTATATCTAATTTAAAAAGCAAAATAAAAACATTATTCTAAGATTATTTTTAAAAGACATAATGTTTATGTATTAAATATTGAACCAGTAATTCATTTTGATGTTTTGCAGTAACACTATAAAAATAATTGTTAATGAGGCCTCTTTTATTTTGACCATCCAAAACTTGAAGGCTACACATTCAGTAATGTACTAGGTTAAAAGAAAATGTGTGTGTGTGTGTGTGTGTGTTTGATTTGTTGATTAGAAAATCAGTGATAAAACCCAGAGGGATTTGTAGGAAGGTGAATGTGATCAAAGCCCATAAACAAAATTCTCAAGAAACTACATTTACAAATCAGTAAATTCATAAATTTTGGGAAACAAAATTTAAGTAATCCATATTTCAAAAATTTGTACCATTCTAATAGTCATCTCTTTTGACTCTTTATATAAAATAGAGCAAAAAAACACAGTCTTAGTAAAAAAATTATGGGACTTCTATGTGGATGTGAACACTCATCATGGAATTCCGATTGAAAACATACAAGATTCCTTCAAAAAATGGTTAATCATTGTGCTTTGCTAGTGTGAAAATATTAATCTGAAATAAGAGAAAATCAGGAAAATTCTTGATTGTCATATCCAGTTCTTAAAAGCAAATTAAAATTGAGTATATAAATTACATTTTTACTTTGTATATCCTATGTTTTACAGACACCTGTCCTAAGTGAAGATACTGATTTGGTGAATTTAAAGTTTGAAAAACTCCTTACCTGTTGTTCCCTTTCCCCATGATTGGCCTGCCTTATATGGCCATAGTGAGAGAGAAAACACTTAGTCTTCCTGAGACTTGATGTGGCAGGAAATTTTTCTCTGAGGAGAAGGGCAAAGGGAGTGAGGGTTCTGGGATGGGAGGGTGGTACTGGAGGAGAGAAGGGAAATATCGTGACCAGGCCGGAAATTGTTTAAATACATTAATTAATGAAAAAAGAAATTCAAGTAGTGTAGATCAAATCAATCATTTAATCCAAATTATTCCATTCAGAAAATTATGATCTAAATATATTTTATGAAAACTTTAAGAGAAACAGCTTTCAATCATTGTTAAAAACAAAAACTATACCTGAAACTATTTTAAAGATATCCTTATATTTTTGGTTGTTAGCTTAGACTTTAATGGCTGAGCCATTTTTCCAGCCCTAAAGATATTCTTATTTGTAAGGTTGCATAGACATTTAAATTTTTTCAGGAATGAAAAAGAAAAAGGGAAACTGTTTTAAGGTAAATAATCATTTCTTTTTCAGGAAAAGAATAGATACAGTAACACAATGAAACATTACCAATGAATAATACATCAGATTCGGGCTTGAACATGCTACACTGATTTGAGATTATAATACATAATTAAAAGAGGATATGAATTTGTCAATCATCCATATATAGTTTTCACATTACATTTTACTGTTTATAAGAAATATGTAATCTCAAACATTTGATAAGTTAGGCTCCTGATTCCTAAACTCCATATAATTATGCAAATATCAAATCCACTCATTTATCTTTAGAAGGAGTTCTTAGCATATTTCAGCTTGAGAATTCATCAAGATGAATCTCATCACTCGATCATGAATTCATATATATTCTCAAAACAATGATATTATTGTTATTTAATACACTTTCATTGATGTCCCAAATTTCACAGGCTACAGGATGGAGAGCACTTGCTGCCTATTTGTCCACGTCATCAGACTACAGATGTGAAGACCATCTAATCGCTCTTCCCTGATAGCTCATTTACCTTTCCTGCATAGATCAGAAACATATCTTTAACAATTTCCTCAAGTTTCATCCCTTGTTCTCCTTTACTTTGTCTGTGATTCAGTGAGTGAATTCAGTCTACTGGCATGAACTTTTGAACTAAAATTATTCATGATGAAGCCTAGTTAATATTAGATAAAATTGCTTCACTATGGGAGTCAGTTTCATGTATGTACGTGAGAATGAGCATGTGATTTTCAGCTTGTGTGTAATATAACTAGTGCTTTGCATATAGTTCAAAGAAAAAGTTTGTATTCGGTTCTTCTTGTCCACCTTGAAAATCAGTTCCAGTAGTTAAAATCAGATTTTCAAGCTTTAGAATCCAAACCCTTTACTCACTGAGCTATCTTGCTGCTCCTTCAGCAAATTTTCAATTCAGAACATTTACTGACTGCCTGAGGCATGCACCGCATTGGCTGTTACTCCATATATATGTGGGAAAATGTGAGAGTCCAGAGTAAGTGAGCTAAAAAACTTAATTTTTAGCTAGGTAATTTACAATGTGTTCAAAATTGATCTGATCAATGAAAGCTTAGTTCTACCACTAATAGGACAAAGACATGATTTGCTCCATGAAAATCAGATGTGTGTTTCATAAACACATGATGAAATAACTTGCCATCATGAAAATTAAACACAAGAAATAAAATATTAACAAGAGCCATGAGCTCCACCTACAGTCAAATATTCCCCAAATCATGGGCTTTTGACCAGGATTACAGTACCTGTCAAGATTTTACTGTTGAGAGGTCCCACTCAAACTATGGCACCAGCCAAGGACAATACAGGCCTTAAACTTCAAACCCCTACCCAGATCTAGCCACTGGACAGGACATTCTCCACAGTTGAGTGGAGAGTGGGGTATGACTTTCACACGAACTCTGGTGCCTCATATTTGACCACGTCCCCTGAATGGGGAGACCTGGTGGCACTCAGAGGAAGATTAGCAGGTTACCAAGAAGAGACTTGATACCCTATGAGCATATACAGGGGGAGGAGGTCCCCCTCAGTCACAGTCATAGAGGAGGGGAGTAAGGGAAAAATGGGAGGGAGGGAGGAATGGGAGGATACAAGGGATGGGATAACAATTTAGAGGGAATAATGGAAAATTATTCAATTATAGGATAGAATAATGAAAGAAAACTTGGAATTACAAATGGAGGCTTTCGGTAGAGAAAAATATTTTATATTTTATAATAATTAATTGTATAATAACAAAAAAATACATTCACACATTTTTATGGAACACAGTGCCTCCTCGACTCTATGGACAGAGGCCACATTAACCAATAAATGAGCTGACAATGTGGTCACTCAGCATAGAAAGCAGATAGTACCATTAAATGTGTCTTTGTGAAATTGGCATCTTCTAGTTACAGCAAGAAAGACAAGAATGGGATACTGGCGAGATTTCATTTTCCTAATTACCATATTTATACTTCTGGGATCTTACACAAATGGAACTGGAAGACAGTGGTTTTAATGTCTATTAGGTCAAAAATTCTAGAGTCCTGAAAGCGTCAGGAAACTATATTGTAGAGACTAGACCTAAAATCCCATGAAATTTTAAGGCAGAAGGAACCTTGATCCTATTCTGGTGAAGGCAAGCTGCCCTTAGTCAGACCCTAGGTAGAATCTGGAAACAGACCAGACGTCCCTCACCAGAAGAATGGATAAAGCAACTGTGTTACATCTACACAATGAAATTGTATTCAGCCATTAAAAACAAGGACATCATGAAATCAGCAGGCAAAGAGATGGAACTAGAAAAGATCATCTTGAGTAAGGAAACCCAAACCCGGAAAGACACACATGATATATACTCACTTATAAGTGGATATTAGTCATACAATATAGGATAAACACGCTATAATCCACAGACATACAGGAACTAAGAAACAAGGAGTACCCTATGGAGGATTCTTACTTCTCATTCAGAAGGGTAAATAGTATAGTAACTAGAAGCAGCTGATGAGAGGTAACAGGATGGGAGCCTTTCATAGACATCCTCTTAAAACCACCAACAGGGGATTAAAGCAAATGCTGATAAACGTTGGCAAACTTTGGGCAGATTGCAAGGAGTCTTATGGAAGAGGGGGGAACAGAAAGGGACAGAGGGGGCAGGAAATCCACAAAAAGACCAAGTGAGCCCCAGGAGGGTCTGTGGAGAATGACATAAGAACCAAGGGCAAGGCATGGAGAGGATCCAGGCCACCTGATCAAATGTAGCCAATAAGAAACTCAGTCTCCACGTAGGTCACCTAATCAGGGGACAAGGGGCTGTTTCCCACAAGAACTCTTTTGCCTGCACTTTGATCATTTCCCCCGGGTGGGGTGGCCTTGCCCAGAAAGAGAGAAGGAGAGTGCAGGCAGGTGGAAAGAGACTTGAAAGCTGTCAAGGGAAGAGGGATCCCCTTTTTGAGGACATGGGGACAGAAATGGGGAAAGAGGGAAGGAGGGTGAGACCCATAGGAGATGAGGGAGGGGCTACAATTGGGATGTAAAGTGAATCATATAATAAAAGAAAAATGAGAAAATAAATTAATGTGTGCTTCAGCAAGACAAGCCTATGTCATGGTACTATTTCACTTAGAAAGTCAAGCTGCTCTTGAAAAGATTCCACACTTGGCCTCTGTTGTGCGAACTACCCTTGTTATCTTCCTACTACAAGATTCCATGGTGGAAGTTCATCAACATCGTCAGTCCTCCATGGAGCGTCTACAATCTTGAGAGTGTGGAATGGCCTTTTGTTTGAACCTTGTAAAAAAAATTTTCACCTCTCCAATGAGCTGAGACACACACAGCCTGTGTAATTGGCACCAACTCAATTCTCAGGAACTCCATATACAAAGATGAAGTGAACCGCATTCATTTTTTTTTTATCTGAAGTCTCAGAAAAATATCCACTAGACCCAGAAGCAAGACCCAAGTCCTCTCTTATGCAATTGAAATACCTTGATATGAATATTGATGAAGGAACCTCCACTGTCAAATTCACCAAAACTCAAGGATGACCCACACACAGGTCAGTCAGTACTCACAGGTGATACTGAACTGAGCATCCTGTATAGAAACCAGATAAAAGAAGTAGTAAACATTCCAGAGTAGAGCAAAACAACTGCTTCACCAAGAAAGGTCTAGTCAAAGCAATCACTTAAAACTTTATGAAAACATGTACCCAATTGAAAAGAAACTCATCCTCTTGTGGATACTTCAGAGGGTTTGGGATTCTCAGACTGGAGTTAAGGTGCTCAGGGGAGAAGACCAGCACCACACAAACACTGAGCTGCCTCTCAGCAGTCCCTGAATATTGAGCCCATGATATTGGTTCTGAAAATTCTCACTACAGTTGCCAGGCAACCGTTATGATCTCACAGTCTGTCACAGTCCAGTACAACTCCCAGTCACATTTCAACCGCTCATGACTCCTCAATATGTGTTCACATTCTACTAAGCACACAAGTCTGTCTGTGAGTTATCACAATTTTACTTCTCCTAGTCATGTTTGCCTAGTATGGCTGCAATAAAGCACATATGCATGTAAGCACAGTCCATATATTCTGGCGATCATATCTGCAGAAGAGAGACACCAACACTTCTGTAATCTTGTCTCACACAAACCCTTCCCACTCAAAGGAAAACAACTTTTAAGTTTTCTTCATCCTATTTTTCTTTTGGGATTTGAGGTCTGGATTACATGAATAAGGTCAAGGTCAGTATAGGAGGTAGTTACACAAATAACTCTTATAGAACACAGCAGACACAGACACACAAAACCAGCCACCTCAGTACACAAGCACACTACACATAAAGTGACAGCCATGCTCACAAACTTCCATGCTCACATAGATTCTCTGACATGTATAAACAGGACAGATATATCTTGATTCCTAGGAAATTGTTTATTTCTATTAGAAAATGCATTTTCTAATCCCAACAGGGAGATTCCTACTCCCATAAAAGTGAACTTGAAAGAAAAAAACTTCTCTTTTTTTTAGTTTTTTAAAATACTTTTATTACACATGTATAAAACAAACTACATACAGCAAGGAGAACCATGTGACAATCATGAGAATAATGAGTTCTATACAGGTTACACTCATAGAGAATTAGCCATCTGCATTGGACCCTTTTGAAGTAAGTGTCTTTCTTGTCTTGCTGGGTCTAAATTTCCGAATGAGATTCAATATCTATCCTATCTCAACTCTAATAGCTTAACTTCTTTATCTTGATCTAAAGCCATCTTGTCCCTAACCAACTAAACTTGGCTGTAAAACTATACTATCTTCTTATCAATCGTGGAATCATTGCTGATGAGGGGAGGAGAGAACAGTGGTTTTTAGACATATTACCTCTCTGTGCCTTTGGAAGTTCAGGGAGCATCTTTGTTGCTGAGGAATGTGTTCCTTGCATATATTTATGTTCTGAGGTCTCATTAGGAACCTTATATAAAAGTAATTTATCTACTCGCTGTTGTCCACTTGAAGGCAAGGCAATGGTCTTATCTGCTTTCAATAAAGAATTCATAGCAACCCTGACAAGAGTAAATGCTGCTCCCCAGTGTTCCCTGTACTATAACCTGGGTAAACTCATGATCCTTTTTAGATTTGTATCCTTACTGACTTTCCAACATACACCAATCTTTATTCCTTGTTTAAACATGGAGAAGACTAGTAGTAAATGTAGTGATCTATATCAAGTCATATGTGTGACACACTGTGCCAATAATTCTGCATGTTCTGAGCCTTGGAGTCTACTCTAGGCTGAAACACAATACATGCTCCTCTCAATTTCATGGGCATTTCTGAACCTTAACACCTAATTACAATTCATGCAAAGAATTCTTCTACATGGGAACAGTTGCATCTTGCATAGAGCTTCCTATACTGGAAAGAAAGGATACCTGGAATGCTCTCTCAACATGGTTCCAGACAGTTCTCTGAGGAATCATGATGAAACTGGAGCATGATACCACCACAGTAAAAGTAAAACAGATGTTACATGGCATAGATTTGCAAGGTAGGACACATAAAACCTGTACACAGGAAATGCCCTATCCCATTGTCCTGAGCAGAATTCTATCCTCACATGAAGGTCCCTGCTTCTGATCATTTTCACAAGATAAAGGCTTCTGCCCTTTGATGTACACATCTACTATGTGCAAGAGATGTCTAATCTGTACATAACACTGCAGTGTTCAAAATCCATTGTAGTAGTAACTGAGACAGACTCGCTTCTCTAGCAGGAACATTGGCCAGAAGGACAAATTATTCCAAATTGAGACGTCATCTTCATAGATTTTTCTTTTGATTAGTATGAAGTTTCCTCCATCCTTTTTTAAAGCTAATTATGGATGAAATTCTATTTTATTGGATATTTTAATGACTACTCCAGCTTTCTTCTTGGCTCTATTTGCTTTCAAAAAAATTTTTTTGCCCCCTCTAATCTGAGATAATGTCTGTTGTTGATGTTCAGGTGTATTTCTTGTGTGCATCCAGCTTGAGTAACAATTCAAATATTAGCAAAATAGACATCTATCCAAAAGGACACTTCATGCTCATCAAAGTAAAAAGCCACCAAATGTCATCTCAGGTATGATAACTATGCCCAAAATGCAAGGGCACCCACATGCAAAAGAAACAATACTAAATTTAAACCATGCATTAAACCTAACACATTAATATTGGCAGACTTCAATACTCCACTCTTAATGGAGGTGTCATCTAGAGAGAAGCCAAACAGAGAACTGGGCTACAAGATGTTATGACTCCAATGGGCCTAACAGATACATACAGAGCACTTCACACAAACAGAGAATAATGTACCTTCTTCTCTGCACATCACAAAAACTCCTTCAAAACTGGCCAAAAATGGAAACAGAATGAACGCTGCCACAGTCTTTTTATGAAGTTTCTGTTACCCTGACCTATAAATCACACATATATCCTGTCACAAAGCAAGTCTCAACAGATACAAGAAAATAGAAATAACCGTCATGCCTTATGAGACCAGCATGGAATGAAGTGTAATTATAAACAAGAACAGAAACACTAGAAATTCTAAAAATTTATGGAAACAGAACAACTCTCTACTCTGTGATTATTGGTTCAAGGAAGAAATAAAAAATTAAAGACTTTCTCAAATTGAATAGAAATGAATGTACATCATACACAGATTTATTGGGCAGAACAAAAGCAAGAAGTACATTCATAAAGAATTTAGATCTAATATCAGCAAACTAACAGCAAATCTGAAAGCTATATAACAAAAAGAAGCAAACCCACCCAGGAGGAGTAGACGTGAGCAAATAATCAAACTCAGGCAGAAATTTTTAAAAATGAAATGAAGTGAACATTGCAAAGAATCAGGGAAACCAAAAGCTGGATCTCAGCGAAAATCAACACTATACACAAACACATAGCCAAACTAACTAAAAATCATAGAGAGAGTGTCAAAATTAACAAAATCAGAAAATGAAAATTGGGAAATAACAGACATTGAAGATATCCATAGAATCATTAAGTCTTATTCCAAAAAACTATACTTACCCAAACAACGCCAGGTCCAACCTGAGATACACACCACAGGAGAAAGCCAACCTCTGACCCTAGGAGCCATATTCTGCTATGCTCACAGACAGGAGCCTATCATTGGTGTCTTCTGAGAGGTTTCCTCTAACTACAGCTCTAAACAGATGCTGCGATTCACAGCCAAACATAGGGTGAACGTAGGGTGCCTTATGGAAAAGTGAGTGAAAGGATAGAAGGAACAGAAGGTGACAAGGGCTCCACAAAGCCTACAGAGCCTACAACCCAAAACCTAGAGGGGCTTGTGGAGACTGAAGCGCCAACCAAGGATCATGCATGGACTGGATCCAGGCTCCCTACACAGATGTAGCCAATGGGCAGCTTAGACTTCTTGTGGGTCCATATTAAGGGGAGCAGGGCCTATCTCTGACATGGACTCTTTTGCCTGATGTTTTTAATCACTCCCCATTGTCAGGGATGCCTTACCAGGCCAAAGTGGAATAGGACTTAATCATGCCCAGTGTGGTTTGTCGAGCTGGCTTAGGTGGGGTTTTCGTTTTCTGAGGAATATGGGAGGGACGATGGCAGAAAAGAGAAAGGGTGTGACCAGGAGGAGAGGAGGGAGGTAACTATGAGTGGGATGTAAATTTAATAAATAAATTAATTAACTTCTATTCCAAAAAGTTGAAAAATCTAAACAAAATGGATGATATTTTTTAATATAGTGCCCTTATCAATGCTAAATAAAAATCAAGGAAACAATATAATTAGACATATAATTCTTAAGGAAATAGAAGCAGTCATTAAAACTAACCCAACTAAAAATAGCCCAGGGACCCATGGTGCAGAATTCTACCAGCTTTTCAAAGAATAGCCAATACCTATATATCTCAAGTTATTACACAAACTAGAAACAAAAAGAACACTGTGAAATTCATTTTGTTCAGCCCCACTCATCCTAATACCTAATTTACACAAAGACTAAATCCAAAAAAGATAATTTCAGACAAATCTTATAACTATTAATGCAAAACATCCAATAAAACACTCACAAAACAAATCTAAGAACACATGAAAACATTATAACTACGAAAAAGTAGTATTTCACCATATAAACCAACTGAAAGAAAAAATTATTATCTCATTAGATGATGAAAACCCTCAGACAAAAATACAACACCCTTTCACGTTAAAACTCTTTTACAAGGACCTTAACTGAACACAATAAATACAATATAGAGCAAGGATAAAGGCCAGCATTAAAATTAAATGGGGATAATCTTAGAACAATTCCACTAAAACTAAGAAGAAGACAGAGCTGCCCACTCTCTCCATAATTCCTCAATAGAACCTAAACTCCTAGCCAGAGCAATAAGACAACTAACATAGATCAAGGGGATATGAATGATAACAGATGATATGATAGTAATGCTGACCTCCAAGATTCTTCCAGAAAACTGCTACAGCTGATAAAAACCTTCAGCTGGATTAAAAATTAACTTTAAAAAATCATTAGCTTTCCTGTATACAAAGGACAAATAGGCTGAAAAAGAAATTTGGGAAATAATACATTTATAGTAGCCACAAATAATATAAACTATCATGCTGTAATTCGAATTAAGCAAGTAAAAGACCTGTATGAGAAAAGCTCCAAGTTTTTTAAGAAAAAATTGAAGAAGAAATCATAAGTTGGAAAGATGTCCCATGCTTATGTGTCAGTAGGGTTAACCTAGTGAAAGTGGCCACCTTATCAAAAGCAATTTACAGATTCAGTGCAATTCCCATAAAAACATCAACACAATTATATACAGAACTTGAAAGAGTAATTCTCAATTGCATATGGAAAAAAACAGCATAACTATAACAACTCTGTACAGAAAAAAACTTATGGAGGTATCACCGCCCCTTGTTTTAAGCTATATAATAAATCAATAGTAATGAAGATTACATAGTGTTGGCATAGAAACAGACTGGTTTATCTACAGAATCAAATCAAAGGTTCAGAAGTAAACCCACACACCCATGGACACTTGATTTTTGAGGAATAAGACAAAACCATACATTGAAAAAAATTAAAGCATCTTCAATTAATGGTACTGGTCTAACTAGATATCTACCTGTAGAAGAATACAAATAGACCCATATTTATCACCCTGCACTAAATTAAAGGTCCAGGTGGATCAAAGACCTCAATATAAAACCATATGAAATAAGTCTATTAGAAGATCAAGTGGGAAATAGCCTTGAGCTCATTGTCACGGGAGAAAACTTCCTAAACAAAATTCTAACAGCTCAGACTCTAAGATATACAAATAAAATAATAAATAGGTCCTCATGAAACAGAAAAGCTTCTGTAAAGCAAAGGACAGTGTCAACAGAACAAAAAGAAAGCCTACAGATCGAGGAAAGATATTCACCAACCCTACATCCGACAGAGGGCTAATATGCAAAATATATAAAGAACTCAAAAATTAAATCCCAACAAACCAAATAACCTAATTTAAAAACTGGGTATAGAGCTTAACACAGGAATACTGAATGGCTGAGAAACATGTAAAGAAATGCTCAACATCATTAGTAATCGGGGAAATGCAAATCAAATTGACTCTGAGATTCCATCTTACACCTATCAGAATGACTAAGATAAAAAACACAAGTGACAGCACATCCTGGAAAAAAATGAGGGGAAAGGGGAGCATCTTCCAATGCTAGTAGGAGTGCAAACTTGTACAACCACTTTGGCAATGAATCTGGTGCTTTTTCAGAAAATTGGGAACATTGCTACCTCAAGTCCCAAAAATGCTCCATTATACCACAAGGACATTTGGTCAACTATGTTGGTAGCAGATATATTTGTACTGGCCACAACATGTAAGCAACCTAAGAGTCCCTCAACTAAAGAAAAGATAAAGAAACTGTGGTACATTTATACAGTGAAATAATATTCAGCTATTAAAAACAAGTAGATCTTGAAATTTGCAGGCAAATGATTGGAGCTAGAAAAGATCAGCCTGAGTTGTCAGGAGCCATAGTACCTTGCCTGACCTGCCCCAGTGGCTGAGAGGCCCTGCTGGCTGGAAGCCACAGCTGTCTGCATACTTGAGATAATTATTCTGCCTGGCTACCACAAAGATCCAGCCTGACCTTGAGAAAGAGAACATTCGGTGTATCGAGACTTCTGTATAATCGCCCCACTCCACACCTGCTGTCCTTGGGCCTGGCCCAGAAGATTTTGTAACCTTCCACTGCATTCCTTCCCACCCCCCGCCCTCTCAGAAGTACACTTTAAATTTAGATACCCCCTTACAATAAACGGCCCTCGATAAGCAAAGTTTTCCTGGGCCTGTGCCTCTCTTTCATCCATTCTTTATTCACAGGTCGAGACCCTCCTCGCCACTCCACAAATAACTGAACCCGCGGGTCAGGGACAGTGGCGCCCGACGTGGGGTACGAGGCACGGATCGCCCCCGGATGGATTAAGGGATCCCGCTTGGTTTTTCACAACTCGTCCTGCACGCCCGGCTGGTCTTGTTATTAGGTGAGTCATCCATCCACATTTTCTCAAGAATGGGCCATTCTATGTCCAAGGAAGTCCGATTCGTTAAGGACTTAAAGGAAACTCTCAGAGAGAGAGGCATTAGGGTTAAAAAGAAAAACTTGGTGCAGTTCTTTGTTTTTATTGCTGATACGTGTCCATGGTTTATGATCGATGGTCCTACTATTCACTCTAAAAAATGGCAAAAGGTGGGTTGGGAACTAAACGCCTTAATTGAAAAACAAGGCAATGATGCAGTTAAACACAGTGTATTCTCTTACTGGGGGCTTATTAGAGATGTAATTGAATCAGCTGAAAACGATAGTGGCCAAAAACAACTTCTTTCCGTTGCTGAATTATGCCTGCGTGAGTCCCTCCCGCCCTCTTGCCAATCCTCCCGTGCCCCCTCTTGCTCTTCTATCCAACGGTCCTCTTTCACCCTGATCGATATGCCCCCTAATAGTTCCCAGCCCGACCCCTTACCCCCTTTAGAGCAGACCTCGGACCAGGCCGCTCCTCAACAACAAACCCGCCCTGTCTCTATCCCCCCTTCCTCTTCCCTCTACCCGACTCTGCCTCTCCCTGCTTATGAAGATCCTGCCTCCTCTATGGAACGCGGCTATTCCCCTTTCTGCGCGCCTGTTATTCCTCTTAACAGTAAGAATTCCAAGACTGCCTCTCCACCCACTACAAAGTCTTCTGCCCACACCCTGCTGTCCTTTTTGTTAATCCTGGAGATTCCCTTAACCCTGATGACGCCGCAGCCCTTGAAGAAAAAGCCACTGGAGATCATTCTGAAGAGTGGCCACCTCCTACAGCTTCACCCCGTAAACTGCAGCCTCCTGTTCTCCCCTATAATCAATCTTCTTCCTGCCGATGCCGCTGAAATCGCTCGACTTCAAAAACAGCTTTCGCTTTTAAATTCTCGTCTTTCACAGACTTCAGCTCCCCGCCTTACTTTCCCTGTCACCCGCTCTCAATCTAATCCTGCTCCTCCCCCATCCTCCGGAGAAGCTGAGGCTGCGAGCGAAGATCCTGCACCCCCCACATCTGCCACACACTCCTGCACTCTCCAGCTGGGGCCCATCCCCAGGCCCTCCTCTCCCTTCACTCTTTAATTTCTCTGCCATCATGTTAAAGCCTCAGCTGCCACAACAGACCTCCCAGCCCCAGCAGCCGGCCCCCATGCAACAGGCTGTGGCTCACCGGCCTCCCGGCGGGACCCGCCCTCCTAACGATGGCCTCCCGGGGCCGCTGCCCACCACTGCCGCTCCCACGGCCGTCTCCCCCTGCTTGGGGCCTGCAGTCACTGCCGGGAGCGGACTCCGCCGAGCCGAGAGCATCTTGGCCACCGCCACCGCAGCAGCAGCATCAGGAGTGGCAGGGGGCAGTGGCTATCAGCAGCGTCAGGGGACAGAGCACCGAATGTCCCTGCTCATCTTCTTCCTCATTCTTCTGAGCCCAGTGCCTGCTACAGGACAGATCCAGCAGACTCCGGTGCTGCCAGCCAGCCTTCCACCACCCTTAATCCCTCTCCCCCCTGCCAATTCTCTTCCTGTTCGGCCCCCCCTTCCCCCAGCCCAGGACTGGACCTCTGTGCCACCACCTCAACAGTACTAATTCCAGAAGATGGGACCCTCTCGCTGCCTGTGGCCTTCCGCGAGCTCCCTCCCTAAGACTCCCTCGATTCCCTTGCAGAAGTAGTTCTTCAAAACCGCAGAGGCCTCGACCTTCTTTTCCTCAAGGAGGGGGGGCTCTGTGCTGCTCTTAAAGAGGAATGTTGCTTCTATGTCAGTAAAACAGGCTTAGCACAAAAGAGCCTTGACAAAGTTTCCAAGGCCCTGGAGGAACGCCAGCGAGCCAGAGAAACAGGAGTCCTGGTATCAGAACTGGTTCTCCTCCTCCCCCTGGCTCACCACCCTCTTGCCCAGCCTTCTGGGACCCCTTGTGGGCATTATTCTCCTCCTCTCCTTTGGTCCTTGGGCCCTTAACCGCCTTTGCAGTTTTGTTAAAGCACAGGTGGATGCGGCTACCAACCCTGTTCAGGTCCATTATCATCGCTTGGACAGCGAAGACCCCCCAGCTGACTTTACGCCCAGGACTTCCTCCAATCCTGGGCCATTCTCATTTGGCCGCCCCCTCAATTTCAGGGCCCTGGACAAAAAGCAGTGGCTAGAAGGCTGCTGGCTGGCAGGGCTCCGCAAAGACACCTCTTAGTGGCTCCTCCCTAAAATCTCCCCTCATTCTACTGTACAGTCGGGTTTTCTAATACAGGCTGGTGTCCACACAGTTGGAGACCATGCCCTTATTATTCATGCCTTCTTGCTATTAAGGCCAGGTAGCCTCCTTAGGCTTGGCTGACAGCCTTTAAGCCCTAATTCTCATCACATTCGGGGTGCGAGGCAAAGCACTGCACAGTAGGTACATTGCCTGCTGTTAATGGCCTCCTGGGGAGCATGTCTGATTGCATGTGGGTTGACACCCAATGTCCCACCTCCAGACAAAAGGTGTCGGTTGGATCCAGAGCCAGGCTGGGGCCGAGCACCCAGTTAAGCTCTGAGCATATCAGTAGGCCGATCACTGCGTATATCAGTGCCCTCTGGAGATGAGACCTCTACTCTCACCCGTTTCGTCAAACATGGGCAAAATACAGAGAGCTGCGACGTACCATGCCCCGACTTGGCGCTGGTTTCCGCCTTCCGCCATCCCGACGGCGAGCGCTCTCTGGCTTGAGACCTTGATTGGCAAGAGACTAGACTATGTTAATTGGCAATTGCCCGCCCGTCACTGTATTAGTTAGAGTAGGGGGAGATGTCAGGAGCCACAGGACCTTGCCTGACCTGCCCCAGTGGCTGAGAGGCCCTGCTGGCTGAAAGCCACAGCTGTCTGCATACTTGAGATAATTATTCTGCCTGGCTACCACAAAGATCCAGCCTGACCTTGAGAAAGAAAACATTCGGTGTAATGCGACTTCTGTATAATCGCCCCACTCCACACCTGCTGTCCTTGGGCCTGGCCCAGAAGATTTTGTAACTTTCCACTGCATTCCTTCCCACCCCCCGCCCTTTCAGAAGCTTACTTTAAATTTGGATACCCCCTTACAATAAATGGCCCTCGATAAGCAAAGTTTTCCTGGGCCTGTGCCTCTCTTTCGTCCATTCTTTATTCACAGGTCGCGACCCTCCTCGTCACTCCACGAATAACTGAACCCGCGGGTCGGGGGACACTGAGTGAGGTAACCCAGACCCAGAAAGACACCCATGGTATATCCTCACTTATAAGTGGATAGTAGCCATAAAAGCCATGACAATACTACAATCCACAGAACAAAATAAGCTAAATAGCAAGGAGGGCCCTAGGAAAGAAGCCTCATTCTCATTCCAAAGTGGAAATAGACTAGACACCTGAGGCATCTGACGAGAGGGAACAGGAGGGCGACCTACCTAAGAAGTCCTCTGAAAAACTCCATCAAGCAGAGGATTGAAGCAGATCCTGAAACTCAGAGTCAAACTTTGGGGCAGAGCACACGGAGTCTTATGGAAGAGTTTGGGGATAAAAGAACATGAATGGGACAGGATTTCCACAAGGAGGCCAATATAGCCAAAAACCCTGGGCCCATGTGGGCCTTCAGAGACTGACGCACCAACCAAGGACCATGCATGGAGAAGACGTAGACCCCAGCTCAGATGTAGTTGATAGACATCTCAGTCTCCATATGGGTCCCATAATATGGGGAGTAGGGTCTGCATCTGACATTGAGTCTGTTGCCTGCTTCTTGATCACTTCCTCTGGTGAGGAGGACTTTCCAGGCCAGAAAGGAAAAGGATGCAGCCAGTCCACATGATATGTGCTAGTCTGGAGTCAGATAACAAGGTAGGAGGTCTTCCTCTTTTTGAGGACTAGCATAAGTGGGAGGGAGAAGAGGGAGAGATGGTGGGACTGTGAGAAGACAAGGGAGTAGGCTAGAAGCAGAATGTAAAGTGAATACATTAAAATAAATATAATAAAAATAATTTGTAAAATCATTCTTATTCAGGAAAATGCGTCATTTCCCTTGCACTTTGTAAAAGGGACATATGGCTCTCTATTGACCTATGGCTCCTATCAGGATATTAATACCCATTCTGGCCATAATAGCCACAAACAATATAAAATATCTTGCTGTAACTCTAACCAAGCAAACAAAAGACTTGTATGTCAAGAACTCCAAGTTTTTTAGGAAAAAAAATTGAATAAGAAACCATAAGTTGGAAAGATCTCCCATGATCATGGAACAGTAGGATTACCATAGATAAAATGACCAAGTGACAAAAAGCAATTTACAGATTCAATACAATTCCCATCAAAATGTCAACAAAATTATGTACAGAACTTTAAACAGCAATTCTAAATTTCATTTGGAAAAATACCATCAAAGATAAAACAGTCCTGTACAATTATAAAACACCTTCTGGAGTTATCACAATCCCTAATTTAATCTGTACTCCAGAGCAATAATAATAAACACTGCATGGTATTGGCTGAGAAATAGACTGGTTTATCAAGAGATTCTAATCAAAAGTTCAGACAAACCCACATACTCATGGACACTTGATTGCTGGTGAATAGGCCAAAACTATAAAATGAAAAATTTAAAGCATCTTCAAAACGGTACTGCTCTAACTGGATGTCCACATGTAGACGGATGCAAATAGAACCATATTTATGACCCTGCACCAAACTCAAGCCAAAATGGATCAAAACTTCACCATAAAACCAAAACCACTAAATCTATTAGAAGATCAAATGGGAAAAAGCCTTGAGCTCATTGTCACAGGAGACAACTTCCTGAACAGAACACCAACAGCTCAGTCTCTGAGATATACAATTAATAAATGGTACCTAATGAAACTTAAAAGCTTCTGTAAGGCAAAGGACACTTTGAACAGAACAAAATGACAGCCTCCAGGTGGAGAAAAAAATCTTTGCCTACCGTATATTCGACAAAGGGCTAATATCCAAAATATATACAGAACTTATGTAAGTATCAGTAAACCAAATAATTTAATTAAAAATTGGGCACAGTGCAAAACAAAGAATTCTTAACAGAAGAATAATAATGTCTGAAAAATACCTAAAGAAATGTTCAGCATCCTTAGTCATCAGGGAAATGCAAATCAAAACAACTCTGCAATTCCATCTTATACGTATATGAAAGGATAAGATTTAAAAAAAATACTCAAGTAACAGCACATGCTGGCAAGGTTGAGGAGAAAGGGGAACACTCCTCCATTGCTGGTGAGAGTCAAACTTGTACAATCACATTGGAAATTAATCTGGTGCTTTCTCAGAGAATTTAGAATACCGATACTACACTTGATTTTAGGCAAAAGTTCAAGATGTTATCATTGGGAATAGTGCTAAGTCAAGACCCAGCTATACCACTCCTGGGCATATACCTGAAAGATGCTCCACCACACAACAAGGACATTTGCTCACTTGTGTTCATGGGATCTTTATTCATAAGAGCTGGAATCTCAAAACAGCCTAGATGTCCCTCAACCAAGGAAAGGGTAAAGAAACTGTGGTACATTTACAAAATGGAATACTACTCAGCTGTTACAAACAAGCTAATCTTGAAAATTTCTGGCAAATGGATGGAACTAAAAAAGATTATCATGAAAGAGATAACCCAGATTCAGAAAGACAGCAATGGTATATGTTCATTCATAAGCAGATATTAGCCATAAAATAATGGACAACCAAACTACAATTCACAGACTTAAAGAAGCTAAAAAACAAGAGTGACCCTGGGGAGGATACTGAATTCTTATTCAGAAGGGCAAGCAGAAGAGACACCAGAAGCAGTTGAAGAGAGAGGGAAGCAGAAGGGAGCCTACCATACATGTCCTCTGAATGACTCCATCAGGCAGGGGATCCAAGCAGATGCTGATACCACGGCCAAATTTTGGTGCTGAGCACACAGTCTTATGGAAGAGTTGTGGCATAGAAGGAACTAGAAGGGACAGGAGATCCTCAAGGAGACCAACAACACCAAGAAATCTGGACCCCCAAAGGCCCTGAAGTGACTGATACACCAACAAGGACCAAGCTATGAGAGGAACTTGACCCACCCCCAGCCCCACTCAGATATAGTTGATAGTCAGCACAGTTTCCCTGTTAATCCCACAATATGGAGAGTAGTGGCTGCCTCTGACATGGACTCTGTTGCTCACTGGTTGATCACTTGTCCTTGGTGGAGAAGCCTTGCCAGTCCACAGAGAAAAAGGATGCATGCATGCAAGATGAGACTTGATAGGCTGGGGTCAGATGATAATGGAGGAGGGTTCCCCCTTACTGAGGACTAGGGAAGAGGGTAAATGAAGGGATGGGGGACAGGTAAAAGATAAGGGAAGGGGCTACAATTGGGACGTAAATTGAATAGATTAAAAATAAAAAATATAAAAATATAAAGAAATTTAATAAAAGAAGAATTTTACAATCATTCCTGTCCAGGAAAAGGAGTCATCTCCCTTGCCGCTGGCAAAAAGAAATTGGCTCTCCGTTCACCTATGGCTCCTGTCAGAATAACACACATTCTAGCTTCCATGTTCCCAGAAGGGGAAATAAAAGTACTTTTTACATATTTCAACCTAGGCTATTTTTCCTTCCCAAATATTCCTTTCTCCTTCTGTTGTATTATTACTGCCAAAATATTTTAGAAACTGTGCTCACTCTTTCTATGAAGGCAAAGTTTATATCCCTGTTCTAGCTATCTCCTCTTATCTCTCTGGACATCCTCCATTCTCTCCTAGACAGCCTGCCTTGATAACATCAACTTTATTTTTCTATCTGCTCTGAACTCTTCCACATATTTCTGAACATTTTCTCTCTGATCCATAATAAAATTCTTCCCTGTAATAATGGAGTGGCTACTATCCTGGTGATTTCTTTACTGTGTCCTCCTCATACAATTTAAATATTTAAAATATATTTCTTCTTAAGTGAATATTACTCTTCCTAAAACATGCGTTCCAGATTTCAAGGAGTATATACAGAGACGTAATATCTTCATTAGAAAGCAGTTAAGATCCCTGTGAAATAAAGAGTCAAAGAGATAATAGTCGATAGGTCAATGGTTTTCATCACATACATCAAACAACGACACAAAGATATGTTAAAAATAGTACCATGTACAAGAATAAGAACAGCACAAAAAGGATGGGCTGCAGTTCTGGATTGTCTGAGAGGCTCATGAGAAGGAATTGTGAGACAACTGGTCGATTTTGTGCTTCTGTATTGTTTGGACACCTTTGGATAAACAAAATTTATTGAAAAAATACACAAAACAAGGTATGATTATGCTATAATCTAAAAAGGAAAAGAAATAATTAAAAAGGAGAGAACCCATATATTTTAAGTCCAATTACTACAAGTAAAATGTTCTCACACGAGGTCCAAAGCTTTCAGTGTCACGACAAGACCAATCATCTACAACTCTTGTATAGGTTTCCATGTTACACATTTCTTTTACACAAACATATTCTTGTTGAAGTAAACTTAACACTATCATGGGAAAATAAATAAATCCTTTTTTATGAGATGGAGAAGAAAATAATTTCCCTTTTCTTTTAAAATTATTACTATTACAACAAAATAATAAGAAATAGAATATAGCATATTTCTCTCTAGACACAGCTAAAATTTTTATTAAGCTTAATTCAATATGAAGACACTAATTCTTTAAACTAAATTATTTTGTATATTAAGTTACTTCTTTTAGACAGAGAAATTAATTATTATAAAGGAATATTTTAAAATCTTGTACTACATCAAGTAGGCTAACCTAAAATGAATGAATGAATTATAGATTTAAAAAAAAATTTTATTAATTTATTCTTGTTACATCTCAATGGTTATCCCATCCCTTGTATCCTCCCATTCTTCCCTCCCTCCCATTTTCCCCTTATTCCCCTCCTCTATGTCTGTTCCTGAGGGGGATTTCCTCCCCCTGTATATGCTCATAGGGTATCAAGTCTCTTCTTGGTAACCTGCTGTCCTTCCTCTGAGTGCCACCAGGTCTCCCCCTCCAAAGGACATGGTGAATTATAGATTTTTGAAACCTCGGAAATTAAGCCCAGAAGTACTCAACAAAACAAACATATCTATTATAAATTAGGAAGTTGAAATAGTAATAAAAACATTTCCTGCAAAAAAGGCTGAAGGCCTGATGAATTCACAACTGAATTCTACCAGAATTTTACAGGAGAGAGCCAAACCTTCTTAAATTGATTTTTGAACAGTAGAGAAAGGAGAAACACTTAACTCTTTCTATGAATCTGTTATCATTACAAAACCAAAACAAGGTAAAGACACCAAAAAAGAAAACTACAAGTCAATATCCCTGGTGAACAGAGATTCAACAATGCTCAATAAAATACTTGCAAACAGAATACAGACACATCAAACAATAATCCACCATAATTTAGTTTTTTTATCCAGAGATGCAGGAATATTCAACATACGTGTGCAATAAATCACATGAATGCGCTTAAACACAAAAAGTACACAGTCATCTCAATAGATGCAGAAAAAGCCTGTGATAAAATCCAACATACCTTTATAATAAAGGTCCTAGAGAATGTATGACCAGAGGGAGCATAGTACAACATAATAAAAATCACAGGGGATAACAGGGGATAACACAGCGGATGCAGGATGCCAGTGTGCAGCATGCTAAGAGAAATGAATTCTGTCAGGTCTGATCCAGCATCAGTGTCCAGTTCCTTTCTTCTGAAAACATAATTTCTCACAAGAATTATACAGCTCTAACAAAATTGTATCAGATGTGTGGGATGTACAGAGCATTTAAGGCTGGTTCTCTGGTCATTGCATGAGAAGAAGTAAGCCATCTGCAAATCTTCCTTCATGCCATACTATGAATGGCCTCTAATAATAAGTCACAAAGAATCTGTGGCCAACATAAAGCCTTGTCTGTGCATAGACATTTGTATCTCAGCCAGTTTCAGAGCTATTCCCATGTAGTGGGATTAGCAATATAAATTACCTGCTTGTTCTGTAGTTTGAATTCTTTATATCCTGATTGCAGCCCCCTCCCTCATCACCTCCTAATCCCATCCCTTCCCTCATCCCCTTTCCCTCCCTCCCCTTGTCCTTAGAAAGGGGAGCCCTCCTCCTCTAATGTCTGACTTCAGCTTATCCAGTGTCCTAGGTTGGACTCAGGGACATCGCTCTTTTCCTTTATCTTTCTTTCATAGGTGAGGAGATAGGAGCTGAAAAGAAAGAAAGGGTGATATAGAAATATTGAGGGACAATAGAACAAAAGGTAGATTATTGAATCAACTCCTCAACTCAAGGCCTTAATTGCTATTCACAAATAAGGTTATTTTTAATTCATTGGTATAGAATTTGTGTATTGATGCAAATCATGGTCATGTCAAAAAGTAGTCTAATTTTATCACAAGAATATATATCCTAGGTCTAACAGATAGATATGATTCTATACATAAATAAGGTAAAATAGTTAAATAAGGTCTTCAAAGCCTCAGAGACCTACAGAATATGGCATTTAAAGATGTTTTTATTATTCTAAAGATTCTTTGACAACAAGACAAGTTGACTCCCAGCAACACCCAGCCTACCTCAAAGATGATCAACATCAAATAACCTCCTTATAGAGTTGGCTTCAAACATGGCAAACCACCCACTGGGCAAAATGTCCTCATTTCTGCCACAGACAGAATTCTGCCTAAAAATGGGCAAGCTTAGATGCAGGTAGAGTCAACGGCCGAACTCTGCCAAGACAAGGTAAGCAAGTCCTCGATAGTTCCTACCTCGAAAATATGTCTGTCAGAGATATTGGGCTAGAAGGCCGAAGATGATGCTCCAATGTTATAGAGAGTGTTGGGTGACTGTTCAGGCAGTAAAATGTCTCAATCATGTTTTTCATTTTGGAAGCTGCTAACCTGCACTTCCAGTTCACTCAGGTATTTAAGTTTTATTCCTTCTCAAGTGTCTAAGAGGGTTGAAGACCAGATAGTTTAGTCTTATAATTAAGCTTAGTTGGTTAGGGGTTAGGATGTTTTTAGATCAAGATAGATGTTTTAAGTTAATAAAGAGGAGATATTGATTCAGATATTGATTCAGAAATTTAGACCTGACAAGATAGGAAAGACGCTTTCTTCAAGTTTGACAAATACAAATAGCCAAATCGCTATGAGTGTAACATTTTTATAATTCCTCATTGTCTCATGGTTCTTTCTGCTGTATGTAGTTTATTTTATTCGTGTGCAATAATATAAATGTATATGTTTTTAAAAGAAACATAATAAGAAAAATTAAATTTAAAAAACATTTCTTTATGACTTACATAATCTTCTCCCTGGATCCGAAACCATAATTCCTTGAAAGTAATATTCTACCTTCTTATTCTTTTGGAAGACCAACAGAGTTGAAATTTGGTAGGTCACTATGTCCTTCATAGTCTCATATTTCAATAATTAGTTGCCAAATGGTAGAACTGTTTGGGAAGGATTAGAAATAGGTGTATCACTAGAGGTGGGCTTTGGTATTAAAACCCTATTATCATTCTAGCCTCTCTCTCTGCCTCTCTCTCTCTCTCTCTCTCTCTCTCTCTTTCTCTCTCTCTCTCTGTGTGTGTGTGTGTGTGTGTGTGTGTGTGTGTGTGTGTGTGTATGTGTGTGTGTGAGACTTGTGGCAAACTATTAACTGTAATCCTCTATAAAATCAAAACAATAAAGCAGACCACATACTTGCAACAATGGCACAGAATATACACTACCATTCCAAAGGGGAGGAAATGGAGTATGATAAGGAAATATTGTATCAAAGTAAGACTAAAACCATAGGGCAAACTTCAAAATCTGCATCTCTATGTGTGATGGCAGAGAACTCTTCAGATCTCCAACAACTTTAATCACTGTTGACCACAACACATTTCTCTCTCTTGTGCTGGTTCCACACCCACTCTGCAGCTTTTTTCAGCAAATATCCCATGATTCTGGAATCTCCATCATCTTGGGACCTACGATGCATGCTAGGCCTCACCTTCACAGCCATATCCAAAAGACATGTCTGGCCTCAGTGGCTTTCCTTGGTCACAGATGGAGATTCTGTAACACTTTTCTTATATCGTTCACTCTAAAGCCATAATAATGTGGCTAAAGCTGCCAAAGTCTACTGTTTTCTGGGCCTGGGACATGGTTGCCTCATTCAAATACATTTCTATCAGATTTCTATTTTCTATAGTTTCCTTCACCCACTAAGCTTGGCTGCCTCAGAACTTCTTCTGTAGACCAGGCTGGCCTTGTACTCAGAAATCTATCTGCCTCTACCTCCTGAGTGCTAGGATTTAAATTGTGTGCCACCACCATACAGCCCTAAGCTTTTCTTTAATTCTTTTTTCACTTTTATTTAATTCCCTTTCACAAGTTGAAGGCTTGCTAGGTATGCCCTTGCCTTGAGAACAATATTCCTTTTATTTCATTTACTACCAGGCTTTTCTTTAAACGTCTTATTTCTTGAGCACTCGACTGCATTTGAGTCAGCCATTTCCATTCAAATCACCCTCAGCCCCACTGTTTTCCATTTTCCTACTAGTATGGCCCACTATGCCCTGCTTAAAGCACTCAACTGCCTTCCTAATCCAAAGTCCCAACGTCTACATTCTTCTAAACAAAAGCATGGTTAGGCCTATCACAGCAATACCCAAGTCCCTGTTACCAACGTCGGTCTTTTACACTGGTCAAATAACAGAGTTAAAGGGAGATGTGGTGGTAACCACCACCCTGTGGCTTTTAAGTCCTTGATGCTGGCACTAATTTCTGAAATTCCTCCAGAGATGCAATACTGCTTTTGATTTACTGTTTTCTTTGGCAGAGGCGATTCTAATGGCTTCCATGCATCCATTCCATTCCACAGGTCAGGAAACTAATGTGAGAATTCTGCCAACTTCTAAGCATATCTAGAGTAATTATGCAGTCTGAGACTGGGGAAATAACCACAGGATGAGTTCAGGGACCCACTGGACCTAGTCTTCACAATGGGCAGAACTTTGGTCAGCAGACATGGTCATATATTTTATTTTGATGGAGAAATGAGCAGATGTATGATTTCCACCTGATTCATGGGCTGTAGCTGATGGATGGTCCAGGAACATGGAGAGAGCATTATTGGAAAATTAGTAAGAAAGACATCTGAGAAAGAAATACATGGATAAGTCTCTCCAAATGGGTGAAGTATATGAAAATATGTGTATCCCATGTAAATGATCTAAGGTGAAGAGTTCAATGATGAAGTAGATAGGATGACTCAATCTGTGGACAGTTAGCCTCTTTCTCCAGCCATTCCTGACATTGTCCAATGGGCCCATGGACAAAGTGGCTATGGTGGCCGAGATGGACATCATGTGTGAGCTTGACAACATGGACTTCTACTTACCAAAGCTGACCTGGATATAGCTGCTTCCAAGTTCCAAATCTGCCAACAGCAGAGAAGATATTGAGCCCCAGATATGGCACCATTCTCAGGGGTAACCTAGTTGCTCTGTGGAAACCTATACTCTGTGGAAAGGATAGTATTTTGTCCTCACTAGAGCAGACACTTATTCTGGATAAGGATTGTCTTTCCTGCACATAATGCTTCTGCTAAAACCACCACTCATGAACGTACAGAATACTTTATCCAAAACCATGGTACTCTATACAGTATTGCTTCTGACAAAGGAGCTCATTTCACAGCCAATGAAGTGTACAGCGGGCCCATGATATTGAAATCCAGTGGTCTTACCATGTCCCCCACCATCATGAGGCAGTTGGCTTGTTAGAAAGATGGAATGGCCTTTGAAGATGCAGATGTCCAGAAGGGGAGATTGCTTCAATCAGCATCCAATATATGATATGGTGTGTCCCACAGCCATGATTCAGGAGTCTAGTCATCAAGGTGTGGAAAAACAAGTATCACCCCTAATGACTCACTAGGAAAAAAGTTGGTTCCTGATCCCATGACCTTAAGCTCTGCTGGCCTAAAAGTTTTGGCTCCAGACATAGGAGCACTGTTGCCAGTTTCTATCATTAGTAAAGCTACAGTGAATATGGTTGAGAACCTATTTGCTTTCTTCTAACTGCAGACATCTGGGCTGACCAGCACCATTTATTGAAGATGGTTTCTTATTTGCAGTATAT
Organism: Acomys russatus; assembly: GCF_903995435.1. Taxonomy (NCBI): domain Eukaryota; kingdom Metazoa; phylum Chordata; class Mammalia; order Rodentia; family Muridae; genus Acomys; species Acomys russatus. Next base: position 14,684,680 of record NC_067150.1, read on the forward strand.
TTTCTGGATTTTTTTTCTAAAAAAAAATAATAAAATAAAATAAAATCAGGTGTTCATATGTGTGTGTATTTATGTCTGGGACTTCAACTTGATTCTATTGATCAATGTGTCTGTTGTTAGGCCAATAACTATAGCTTTGTAGTACAACTTTAAATCAGGAATGGTGGAATATCAAGCAGTTCTTTCATTGTTCAAGATTATTTTAGCTAAACTGTTTGTTTTGTTTTGTTTTTCATATGAACTTGGGAACTGTCCTTTCAAAAATCTGTTTTACTATTTTAATTCTACATATCCATGAGCACGGAGGGTCTTTTTCTCTTCTGATAACCTTTTCAATTTCCTTCTTAAAAGACTTGAAGTTTTCAACCATATAAGTCTTTAATTCCTTTGGATAGATGTACCCCAAAGATATTTTATACTGTTTGAAGCTTTTGTGAAACATATCTGACCTATTTTTCAGTCTGCTATTTGTCATATAGGAGAACTACTGATTTTGTGAGTTAATTTTGTAGCCAAATGCTTTGATGAGAGTGTTTGTCAGCTATAGGAGTTCCTCAGTAGAATTTTTATGGTCACATGTGTATACCATTATATTGTTTGCAAATAATGATACATTACTTCTTTCAAATCTGAGGCCAAATTTATTTTCTCTCTATTTTATATATTAATCATATACTAATCACAAACAGACCAATCATCTTTTAATATTTTCTCAATGTATTTGGATCAGCTAGAAATCAGCTTAGATAACAATACTGAGTTTCAGCCATTATAACAAACTGATCAATATCACAGGAAAAATGAGGGGAAGAAACAGGATACAAAATTGTCACTATTTCATTCAATGCATTTAAATTTTTAACTGCCAAAATATTTTCCAGGATATGTGTGTATACAAATATGTGTGTGTGTGCACATATGTGCGTGTGTGTGTGTACATATACATGGTTTAGTGAATAAAATATTTATCATGCAAACATGATGACTGATGTTCAGATGCCCAGAATTTACATAAGAAGCTGAGCAGATATTGAGGCCACCAATAGTCCCATGAATCAATAATCTTGAGGGTGAGCTGCCTCCCTTGCCTACCTTGACAACATGGACTTCTACTTACCAAAGCTGACCTGTCTATAGCTGCTTCCAAGTTCCAAATCTGCCAACAGCAGAGAAGATATTGAGCCCCAGACATAGCACCATATGTCAAGGTAGCTGATGGGTAAGCTCTATATTTAATTGAGAGACTCTGCCTCAGAAAATAAAGTATAAAGCAAAAACTAATTTCAACTTGAGGCCCTCAGAATGATGCATACATGTAAAAATCACACATTCATGAATACACATGCACTCATGTACAATACAAACACGTACAAATACAAATAAAACACATTTTTCCTGTTCTATGGATCAAACCTAGGGTCTGATCTGTGCTAACTAAGCATTTCTCCACTAAATCACACACACAGCCTCTAACCATCAAATGTTTAAGAAACCCCAGGGTCTTGAATACTAAAACAGAGGAAGAGAATTATGTTTTGATTTAGTTTGGGTTTCGTTTTTTGAGACAGGGTTTCTCTGTATAGCCTTGGCTGTCCTGGACTGCTTTGTAGACCAGGCTGGCCTCAAACTCACAGCTGTCTACCTGCCTCTGCCTCCCTGAGCGCTGAGATTAAAGATGTGTGCCACCACACCCATCTTCCTCTTGGTGTCTTAAAATTAAATCCTTACTTTAGGCATCCTGTAGAGACTAACTGAAGTAGTAAAAGATCAATAAATATGTGGACAACTGCAAGCATATCCCAGAGTGGGAACAAGGAGTTATCCGTGGTGTGTTATTATGTGTCTGTCTGTGAACTTGGCCTATGATCCATAGCCATGTATCCTGTATATAATCCAGAAGTGCCTCCCACTCCTGTGTGAAGAATGGACCAGACTCCCACTTGAGAAGAGCTCAGCGAACAAGTGAACTCTTCCTAGAATGAAAGGTAAGTGAAGTGGATTTGGGTTTTTCAAGAAGACAATCTGTTGTGCATGGAAGAAGGTTGGGCAGTTGATAAAGATTGCCACCAAGTGTGACAACCTGAATTCAGTCCCTGATTAAAGGAGAGTACCCTCTTCTTCAAGTTGTCCTCAACCTCAGCATACACACTGTGGAATGTGTGTCACTCACACACAACAAATAAATAAGTAGATAAGTAATCTGCCAGATCCTCTTCACAAGGTATTTTGTATTCTGACATTTCTGTTTTTGTTGTCGTTTTGTTTTTGGTTTTGGTTTGGTTTTTGAGAAAGAGTCAGAATCTTAATATATATCCTTGGTTGGCCTAGCACCCAGAGATTCACCTGCCTCTGCTTCCAAGTGTTGGGATTAAAAATCTTCACAACCACACCTGGCTGTATTATGACATGGCTCCATTCATTCTCACCTAAACGTCTAAAGTAAGTTACATTAAACTGCTGTGTCTCTTGGTTTTCTAAAAAAATAACAAAAACTAGAGTATTTATTATAACTTTGAGAAGACTGTACATGCAAAATGATGAACACTAAATAGAACATATTGCACAGAGTATGGGGATCCTTTTACCTAAAATGCGTTCAGGTTTGGGATTTAGCTCAGTGGCTTAGTTCTAGTGTCCAGAGCTAAAACAAAAATAATAAATCCTTCATGATGTTGCAGTCATAAGAATCCTCTTTGTATCTTAACAACACTTCCATAGTCCTTAGAAGTTCCTAGGAAATAATTTATAGGGACACATTTTTTTTGCTAGCATGTAAAGAGTATCTGTGGTAAGTATGGGAGGGTTGAATGAAATTTCCAGGATTCCTACTTTAACAAAGAATATAATTATGCTCTTCCTAGGCTGAAGTTTTTCAAATCAATATCCTGCCATCTAGCAACACAAACTATCATGTTTTTTCTGTTGATAATCAAACTGGGTTTTCTGGAAGTCCCTCCTCTATGCATCACCTTCTCAACACTCATGAGCTAAGCTATTTCTGTGCTGTGTCATAACCAAGGACAGCAGGTGCAATTTACCTACCTGGGGCTCAGCCTCCATCCTCCATCACTACCTCCATCCATAGTAGAGATACAGTGTCACAAAAGTACTCCAATGCAGACATCCATAGAGTAAGAGAAATCTGGTGCCCTGTGGGCTGTAACTAGTGAGCTGAAGAGTTGGAGGGAAAGGTTTATCATTAGCAACTATATGATCTCAGAGGATCAGTCTTGTAATTATCTGGTTTAATCCGTGTTTTCTACATTTCTAATGACTTCCTAGAAAAATACAAAGTGAATGTTTATGAAGATTTAGGTCTCCTCTCAATCCATGAGCATCTTATACGTAGTATTCACTTCTTTCATGCTTTTATTTTTCTGATGCCTAGGGGATTTTATTGCCATTGTTTGTGTGTCAGTCAGGGTTTTTTAGAATCACAGAACTTGTGGTGTGTGTGTGTGTGTGTGTGTGTGTGTGTGTGTGTGTGTGTGTGTGTGTGTGTGATGACTTATTGTTACAGTCCAACTTTTCCAACAATGGCCAGCTGTAAATGGAAAGTCCGTGAGTATAGTGGTTGTTCAGTTCCCATGAGGCTGGGTGTCTCAGTTGGTCTTCTCTGTATAAGTTGAAATCCCAAAGAAGTAGCCTCCAATGGATGTGCTGGCAAAGTGACTGCAGGGCCAGCAAAGAATGAATGAACTCTTCCTTCTTCCATTGTCCTTATATAGGCTTCCAGCATAATGTATGGTCCAGATTAAAAGTGTGCCTCAAGAACTAGATCTAAGGCATGTGTCATCCCACCTCAAGATCCAGGTGAACAAAACCTGTGTCTTCCAGCCTCAAGATCCGGATCAGAGGTGTGTCCTCCATTTCTGGATTGTAGTTCATTCCAGATGCAGCCAAGCTGACAACCAGGAGATCCATCACAGTTTGTAATGTCAAAACATTAGTGAGATAGAAAATTGTGCATATTAAATATTGTTATATGTCTACTTTGTTGATAATAGTCACATTTACATTGTTATACAACCATCACCATCATCCATCTCCAGTACATTTTTGTCTTCACTAATTTAAATTTGTATACATTTTTAAACTCCTCTCTCTCTCTCTCTCTCTCTCTCTCTCTCTCTCTCTCTCTCTCCAGCTTTACTAACTCCTAGGCTATTATGAAATGTAAGAATGTATTAAAGTCATAAAAACCTAAAACTAGTGTAACTGAAGAATTAGGATGCATGGGTCTAGATGTTTTGCTCTGCTGCGTTTACCAATCCACACTCTAGATGGGTGTCACAGGCCTTAACACTACAGTGTTCTTCTGTGGAGTCTCTTCACTGCTCTTTTAATGTCCTTGTTCTTCAGGCTATAGATGAAAGGATTTAGCAGAGGAGTGACCACAGTGTACATCAATGAGGCCACTGCAGTATTTCTGGAAGAATGTGATACAGCCGAACCAAGGTACACTCCAATGGCTGTTCCATAAAATAAGCAAACAACTGACAGATGAGACCCACATGTGGAAAAGGCTTTATGCCTCCCGCCTGATGACGGAATTCTCAGAATGGAGAAAACAATTTTATAGTAAGAAAAGAAAATTCCAGAGATCGGAAGTAAACCAGATATGGTACCAACAAAATACATGACTATGTTATTAATGAATGTGTCAAAACAGGCAAGATTAAGGAGTTGCGCAGGATCACAGAAGAAATTGGAAATTTCTACATCCTTGAAATAGATGATTTGTAAGGCAATTAAATTGTGTGCCTGAGAATCCACAAAGCTAACCAAAAGGGACAGGAAGACTAAAAAGCCACAGAGGCGAGAATTCATGATGAGTGTGTAATGCAGGGGATGACAGATGGCCACAAACCTGTCATAGGCCATTACAGTCAGAAGCATACCATCCATACATCCAAACAGGATCAAAAATGACATCTGTGTAAGGCATCCCACATAGATGATCTCTTTGCTGTGAGTTTGGATGTTCACAATCATCTTTGGGACTGTAGTAGAGATAAAACAGATGTCAGCCAAGGACAGACTGCAGAGGAAGAAATACATTGGTGTGTGGAGGTGCAAGTCAGAGCTGACAGCCAGGATGATGAGCAGGTTCCCAAGCACAGTAACCAGGTACATAGACAGAAATAACCCGAAGAGGATGGGCTGAAGTCCTGGATCATCAGAGAATCTCATGAGATGGAATTCTGAGACAAGTGTTAGGTTTTGTAGTTCTATATTGTTTGAACAGCTTTTGAAAATGAAAAGAGGGTTAGTACAAATGATCGAAGTTTACTGTCACTCAACACTGTATTCTGAATTAAAGGACATACCTTGTGAAATGATCAGGTGACTGGACATATTTGCTGCAATCTCACTATTCTTTTTTAACATAATTTTTGACAATTTCATACTGTATACAGTATATTATGATTATATTCTCCCATTACCCTCATCAAATGATGACATCCTTCTTATACCAACTAGTCCCCTCCTACGTTCATGCCTTTTGGTGTATGCCTTGTGCAGGTGGTCACAGTTGCCATATGTTCATGCACGCAATGCCCATGCTATGCCTAGAAGATAGCATTTCACAGTATTCCTAACCATCCTCCGTTTTTACAGTCTTTCTACCTGCTCTTACTTGATGCTCCTTAGGTCATAGATGTCCTGCTTAGGGCTGGACACTCTCAACAGTCACTTGCCCTTGTTCTCAACACATAAACAAGCTGTGAGTCTGAATTAACTGCCACCCACCAAAAACAGAAGCTCATCCAGCCAAGGCTTTAAGCAGCACCAGTGTAAAGGCATAAATACAAACTCATTTTTCACTGGCAATGTTATCCATCTCTGTTGACACTCACTCACATTAAAGACATTCTTAGGAAGAGTGTACAAGACCAAAACCAAAACCAAGACATAAGCCATCCTTTGATCACAATATAATACAAACAAAATGTAATTTAAAACAGGAAAAAATAGTCTTCCCGTGCTGAGAAAATGCAATTCTACCTAAAGAAAATTAAGACACAAAATACACTATGATGTATTTTAAATACTCCAAGATGCTATATGAATTGTCTTGACATGAACTATTTATAAAACTTCCGTAAGACTAAAGATAATATTGTTGATATTAAAAATAGCGTTGAAACTTCATAATCAAGGAGAATTTTTTTATTTTCCAGTTTAGCTCGTGGATTTTCTTAATTTTTTTGATTTTCTGTTCCACTAATCCCTGAAAACAAGGGCTTACTCAAATTCTTAGATTGTCTTCAAACATCTTCTTACTCTCTAACCTGACTCAAGTGGACCTTCGTTTTTTTGAAGGTGCATACAACACTACAGTGTCCTGACAACATAAGGGATTAGTGAGCAGCTCACCTGAAATAATTAAACAGTAATGAACTTTCAAGAAGTATTTCCAAAATATTTTATAGAACCTGTACTAGGCGCATACAACCCTAGGGAAATATCCTGTGTCTTAGATCATGTTTGATATTTTTCCTATATGATATCCACTTCTTTTCTAATTATAAATTCTTGCATACACAAATGAGAAACATAGCACCTGAAATCTTCCCAAAAGAGGTTTTATTTAAATCTAATTGAAAATACTTCATGCCATTCCTCCCTGACAAAACAAGACTCCTTATTTAATGATGTGGGGAAAAATACCTTCATTACTGGGAACCAGTATAGGAGGAGAGCAGACTAAGAGAGTTCCTAGAACCCAACCCAGCTCCAAAAGTCAGCTCAGTCCTTGGAGCAGAATCTTTCCATGTTATTATCCTACCCTCCATCCCAACAGTCATGCCTCTTGATGACAAAGAAACAGTGATCTTGACAGCCCCTCTACCTTCGTGCCATCTCCATTTGCACTTACTGGACTAGGCTGTATCTCTGTAGGGGCATTTCCAACTGCTTCTTTCCTGCCTGATATTCACCAAAGCCACAGGTTACATATTCAGAACTTGAAAACAAGACAGGCTTAAGTTAATGAAGGTGTCCACAGGAGGTAAGACACACTGAAGTTCACAGATCTGAAGGCACTGACTAATTACTTCAATAATGTGACCTTACAGGCTTTATGCACACAGCTCCTAATTAGGCAACTGGACCACATGATCCCTTTCTTTGGGGACTTATTATTAACAGTAGAGGGAAACGAGAAAATATGCTTGGAAATCTCTAACTTTTGTAATAGAATATTTCTGTAAAACTAAGGCTACTACTTTTTGGTTTGTTGTTTGTTCTTGTTCTTGTTCTTGTTGATGATGATGATGAAAGAAGATGATGGTGTTTGAGACATGATCTTGCTATGTATCTCTGGCTTTCCTGGAATTTTTATGTAAACCAGGCTGGCCTTAGACTCACAGATATCTGCTTGCATCTGCCTTTGCCTCTGCCTCCCTATTTCCATGTCTCAGGTTTTTTCTCTAAGGAAAAAATCTTATTTCCATTTCCTTTCTATTTTTCATGCTATTATATTATGTATGATAAAATATTAATTTTATAATTTAAATGAGTCTTCAGTTCTAACAATTCATACCAGTGGAATTATATATTATATGGGACAAAATTTCTGATGTTTATATATTTATTTGATAGCATAAAAGGTAACATGAAACAAGCCATTTTCCTTTTTCAGATAAGTCACAACAGTTAAACACATGGCATACTATGTTTTTATATGGGTATATATTGCATAATGTTCAAATTGGGGTAAGTATGTCCATTTGCTTAACTATTAATCATTCAAAATCCATTTTTCTAGCTTTTATGTAAATACACACATTATACACACACACTTGAATCAACATTTCCAGCATTTTCTTCCTGCCGACTTTCCAAGACCTCTTAACTACTGCTAACTCTATGAGATCAACATCTCAATCCCCATGTGTGAATGATATCGTGGTATAAATGTCTTCTGTTTTGGTTTCTTTTGCTTTCAGTTCCATGCATGCTCTCTCAATGGTGGTAAACATCTCAACCTGTGCATGTTCCAGATTTCGTTTCCCACTCGTTAACAGACACATAGGCTGCTTCTATTTCATAACTCTCTTCAGTAGTTTTATAATAAAAATGAAAGCACAAGGACATTGAAGAGATCTGATGGATAAAGGAACCTGATGCCAAGCCTGGCAACCTGAGTTTGGCCCCCAGAATTCATGAGGTAGAAGAGAACTGACTTGTAAAAACTATCCGCTGACCTCAACACACAGCATGGCACAGTGGGCACATTCCCACACGTGCATATATACACACTAAATAAATGTGCAGTTGTCTCTTCAGAAAAATACTTCATTTCCTTTGAATATATACCTAGTAGTGATACTGTGGGTTCATTTAATAGTTTTGTTTTCAGGAACTTTTAGAGCAAAGACATTACTTCCCAGTGTTCTGGTTAGTTTTATTCTATTTCCAGAAATGATTTCCTATTACTTCTTTAACCATCTCATTATTGGGGTGACTCACTAGGTTCTATTCACACTCAGTGAAAGAAGAGTGAACAAAAGCATGAGAACTGTGAGGTAGGTATCGCAACTCGGAGGTGGGTGTCACTGGAGGATCTACACTGCTGTCCACTTAATCCTCCATCAGAAGTTCGGAACCCAAACACACTAAGAACCAGGTTTCAAAACATGCCTTTCCATCACAATTCTCAGTTTAATACCATGTCAACAAAACGTTCCTGAAGACAAACTGGTGGATATAATTTTCATTATGCTGATTATTTCTACAACACGCAACCAGATGGTCAGAGCATTGATCCTGGCTTATAGTTGTAAGTGCTGTAATTTCTCTACAGCTAGAAAAGTTTGCACTGACACTACAATAAAACTCAGCTACCGTATAACCAGTTTATTCAGTATCGCCTATGATTCTGATCTCTTTATGAGTAGAAATCACTTCCCTCTAGAATATATTTTATTTAGATTTTTTGCATTCTGAGCTCTTGAGCACTTTTTTTAAATTTTTTATTATTAATTTATTCTTGTTACATCTCAATGGTTATCCCATCCCTTGTGTCCTCCCATTCTTCCCTCCCTCCCCTTTTCCCCTTATTCCCCTCCCCTATGTCTGTTCCTGAGGGGGATTACCTCCCCCTGTATATGCTCATAGGGTATCAAGTCTCTTCTCAGTAACCTGCTGTCCTTCCTCTGAGTGCCACCAGGTCTCCCCCTCCAGGGGACATGGTCAAATGTGAGGCACCAGAGTACGTGAGAAAGTCATATCACACTCTCCACTCAACTGTGGAGAATGTTCTGACCATTGGCTAGATCTGGGTAGGGGTTTAAAGTTTACCACCTGTATTGTCCTTGGCTGGTGCCTGAGAAACACTTAAAGAAATGCTCAACCTCCTTAGTCATCAGGGAAATGCAAATGAAAACAACTCTGAGATTCCATCTTACACCTATCAGAATGGCTAAAATAAAAAATTCAAGTGACACCACATGCTGGTGAGGATGTGGAGAGAGAGGAACACTCCTTCATTGCTGGTGAGAATTCAAACTAGTACAGCCACTTTGGAAATCTATCTGTCATTTTCTCAGAAAGGTGGGAATAGGGCTTCCTCAAGACCCAGCTATTCCACTCCTTGGAATATGCCCAGAAGACGCACCAGCACACAACAAGGACATATACTCAACCATGTTTTGTTGAGTATTTTAAGATATCATTATTTACATGCATTATAGCTTACCCATGAGAGATAAGTAGTGAGCAACAAACACAATTTATATTAAAGTGCTCTGTTCTCAGCCATTTGATATTCCTCTGTTGAGAATTCCCTGTTTAGTTCTGAACCCCATTTCTCAATTGGGTTATTTGGTTTGTTAGTGTTTAATTTCTTGGGTTCTTTATATATTTTGAATATTAGACCGTTGTCAGAGGTAGGGTTGGTGAAGATCTTTTCCCAGACTATAGGCTGTTGCTTTGTTCTGTTGACAATGTCTCCTGCCTTACAGAAGTTTCTCAGCCTCATGAGGTCCCATTTATTAATTGTTGACCTTAAGGCCTGGGATGTTGGTGTTCTGTTCAGGAAGCTGTCTCCTGTGCCAATGTGTTCCAGGCTCTTCCCCACTTTTTTCTTGAGTTTTGTGCATGGTGACAAATATGAGTCTAATTGCATTTTTTTACACATAGACATTCATTTAAACCAGAACCTTATTCATAATAGCCAGAACCTGGAAATAGCCTAAGTGTCCGTCAGTAGAAGAATGGATAAAGAAACTGTGGTACATTTATACTATGGAATACTACTCATCTATTAAAAACAAAGAATTACCAAAATTTGTGGACAAATGGATTGAACTAGAAAGGATCATAATGAGTGAGTTAACCCAGAAGCAAAATACATGTCTAAATTTTTATCTTTATCTTTTCATTTTACTCCTAAAGAACTGATTTGTGAGTTGCATGACTTGAATCGCTGAAAGTAATGCTTAACACACTTGAAATGGCAGTACCAGGCTCAAAAACAAAACTTCTAAGCCATTTTACAGCAGTTGACAGAGAGAGTGCAGATCAGGGACAGACAATAGGTGGAGCAGAAGACGATGGTCTTTAAGAACAGAAGAAATCCTTTGTAATTAAAAAATATTACACACACACCACATTTCTAAAGAAGATGAATTCTTGGGAAATGTTTAGAAATCACCCAACACCTGTAGCCTATCCATGATAACATCCTTCCCCTATATAAAGCCAACTTGTGAAACTTGTGAGAAGTAGCATTTTGTTTCAAACCTCAATAACAAAATACAAGACATACAAAGGGACAAGAAAACATGGCCCAGCCAAAGAAATAAATTAAATTATAGAAAAGCAACTCCTCAATTTTCCTTTTAAAATTGTGGTCTATGATTTATTCACCAACAAATTTAAACATGTAAAGGGAGGTCAATAAATGGGAGTGCCACACAGACAAAAAATTAGGAAAATTACTCATAAACAAAATGAGAATGGGGCACTCACATACAAATTATTAAAATACAACAATTTTAAAGTTGAGGAGTACAATAATTCAATGGAAATTGTCAGTAGTATGTTTATGATTGATTCTACTAAGGCGGAAGAAGAATCAATGGCCTTAAGTACTGATTATTTGAAACTGTTGAATCAGTAAAGCAAATGAGAAAAAATGAAGAAAAACAGACATATACTAGTAGACTTATGTGGCATCATAAAGCTGAGATGTTTATATTAGAATTCCAGAGGGGGCAGGGACAGAGACAGACAGACAGACAGACAGACAGACGTTTTTTAAAAAACTGAAATATATAACTTCTCAATTTTGAAAATGAACTATCCATATTATTTTTAAAACTCTATAAAGTCTAACAATGGTAAATCTAAGCTCATAATTAGTGGCAATGTCAAAGAAAATCCTGAAATCAGCAGTAACATTTTCATTTCATGCAAGGACACTACTGTAAATGCATCAGCACATTTTCAGTAAAAACCTTTGGTGCCTTTAAAATTTTGTGTTTAGCCACACACTTCAGTACATCAAAATCTCTGAATAGAAAACACAACATCAGTACTTTTAAATGTTTTTATATTTTTTATTTTATGTTTATGAGTGTCATCTCTATATATGTAAATACACAAAATGCATGCATTGCCCATAGTGGCCAAAAGGACAGCACAGTATGCAATAGAACTGGAGTTACAGATTAGTGTGAGTCACAATGTGGTTGCTATAAATCAGATGCTTTACAATGCCCACAGGCATCAGTAATTTTTATAAAGACCTTGAGAAATTTCATAAATACAGGCTTGATTATGAGTAACCTACATCCTCATAGACAACCTGAATAAAATCAGATTCTTAATGTATAATGTTTTTACTTTGTTCTTTGAGATTCCTAGCTGCATAAAGTGTATTTTGTCACATTCACCCTGAATGCCCCATTCAACTCCTCCCAGATCATCCCCCCACTCCCTCCCAATTTCTGGTACTCTTTTTTTTTTTTTTAACACAGTGAAACCAATAGCACTGCCTATCTGTGCCTGCACATGGAGTCATCCACAGTAATATGGTCATCCTTCCAGGGACCACACACAAAAGAAAGAAAAGCAACATTTGTAGAGCATTTCTGAAGAGACACACAAAAAAAGTTGTTTTTTTTTTTTTTTAAAAAAAGGCATATTAGTTTCCTACCAGAGAAATTTGTATATCACGCATATTTTACCCAGAATGATGTGCACTTTTAATAAGCACATATCCCTTAGTGTTCCCATTAAGTGTGGCAAGAAGCTTGTTATAGAATTTTGTTATAATATGGAAGGGAGGAAGAATTTAGTTCCTCCTCCATTGTGAATATATAAGAAGGAAAGTCACTCAGTGCTTTCAATTGTGCGGTTATTGATGCAATATTAAACAGATGAAGATTCCATAGGTATTATAAGAGTTAGGAGTTTTGTTTTCTGAGGAGACGCCACATGGCCCTCTTGATGTCCTGATTTCTTAAGCTGTAGATAAAGGGGTTGAGCATGGGAGTGACCACAGTGTATGCGACTGATGCTGCTGCACCCTTCCTGGGAGACAATGAGACAGCTGAACTGAGGTACACCCCAAGGCCAGTCCCATAAAATAAGCAAACAACTGACAAGTGGGAGCCACAAGTAGAGAAGGCTTTATACTTCCCACCAAGTGATGGCATTCTAAGAATCGAGGAAACAATTTTATAATAAGAGAAAAAAAATTCCAGAGATAGGAAGAAAACCAGAGATGGCACCAACAAAATACATGACTATGTTATTGGTAAAAGTATCAGAACAGGCAAGGTTGAGAAGTTGAGAAGGATCACAGAAGAAATGGGAAATTTCCACACTCTTGAAGTAGGTAAGTTGTAATACTACTGAATTATGCATCTGAGAAACCAAAAAGCTGATTAGAACAGACACAAAGACTAACAAGCCACAAAGACGAGGATTCATAATGACCTGATAGTGCAAAGGATGGCAGATGGCCACAAATCTATCATAAGCCATTACAGTTAGAAGCAGACTATCCAAACACCCAAAAAGCATGAAAAAGGACATCTGAGTCAGGCATCCTGAATAGGAGATGGCTCTACTGTGGGTCTGAATGTCCACTATCATCTTTGGTAGTGTGGTGGAGGTGAAACTGATGTCAGCCAAGGATAAGTTAGAGAGGAAAAAGTACATTGGACTGTGGAGGTGGGAATCAGAACTGACTATCAGGATGATGAGCAAGTTCCCAAGCATTGTGGCCAGGTACATGAACAGAAACAGTCCAAAGAGTATGGGTTGAAGCTGTGGATCATCTGAGAGTCCCATGAGGTGGAATTCTGAGATGTGTGTTATATTTTTCTCTTCTGTGTTGCTTGGACACCTTTTGAAAACAAATAAGAAGATTGAAGAAAAACAAATAATTAAACCCAACGATGGCTCTGAATTCTCAGTGAAAGCGGTTTATTGATAAATTCCACACATTTTGTTTTAGGGTCACACACAGCTATCAGTATTACTCGGTTTTTGTGTATTCAATCCTAAAATAATTGTATAATTGAGAATTTTCTGTTATTTGCTTCATATATGTACATTCATATTCATGTATTTCATATATATATATATATCAGAGAAACCCAAATGAAGTATGTTTGAATAGCAAAATCACTAACTGAAAAACTATGGTCACAGAAAAATATTCACTTAAGATAAAAAATATCCTTTCCCATTGAAAGTGATATTATTTATATTTAGAGTAATTAAAGCTGAGTTTAGGGTACAGAAATTTAATTCCAACACTTGGGAGATAGAAGCAGGCAGATCTTTATGAGTTTGAGGCCAGCTTGGTCTACATAGTGAGTTTTAGGACTGCCAATGCAATAGTGAGACCCTGTCTCAAAACAAAAAAAAATAGTAATGAAGAAGCAGCCTTATTTTATACATACGTATGAAAAAAATTCTCATACAGAACTTCAGAATAAATGATCTAATAGGAGAGAAAAGAGAATAAGAAAAGAAAATGGGAAGGTGTAAAATAACTAAAAATTCATTGAACAAATATATGACACTGTCAAATAATTTTAAAATTATAAAGAACTATTTTTAAGGCAAAAATAAAGCTTTAGTTAGACTTTATCAAAATAATGTCAAATTTATCAAGGTATGAAAGATAAAATTTTCATTAAGTTGCATTAAAGTTAAGCAGGACCAATAAGATGGTAAAAGCTGCATTGTCCATAGGAGTTCATTTTCTAAACATTTGTGAAACAAAAGTAATATTTTCAAAACATCTGAGACGCTTTAACAAAACATGCTGTCTGAGAACCAAAACTGGGTTCTGAGTCAATCCATGTTCTCTATGGAATACTGTGTGTTTATAGTTTTAAAATTAAAACAACTCTATATATATGCCCATTTTACAATATAGGAACTTTAAATACAAACATTGACACGTCATTCACTTAGAACCCAAGAGTGAAATACAATAGCAATGAGCCTGAATGTCACACAGAAAATTAGGTGTCAGAGTTTTCTCCATATAGCAAATTTTTCTCATCTGTCCACATTCAAATTTGCACCAAGCCAATAAGTTTATTCTCTCAACCCATTATAGTGATGTTTCTGATATCAATATAAATGTGAAGATAAATCTGTAATCTATCGGCATTGTGAAGACATGCATTTTAATTTTTCTGTAGATAGTTCCACATGCATTATCTACCTCAACCTCAAATCTACAGAGAAACAGGAATTAATTTTTAAAATAATTCCCTACATTATGGAATAGCAAATAGTATGGTGTCTGAAACTATATCATGTAGATTCTAAATTAAAGTCAATTGCTCATAATCAGAAAACATTTTATATGTCATTTATCTGCACAGATTTTCATCATTTCTGTGTCTTGGCTTTGATCCTTTATGGAAAAAAAAAGTATTCACTAAATACGTGGCCCATCCTGTTGCTGAAGACACCATGCAATTTGGTCTCAGGACATGGAGAAATCTAACTGTTATTGGCCAAGAAGATTCTTCCCTAATACCTATCTTTCATAATCCAGGATGACACTATGCAGACTACTCAGGGGAAATGTCAACAGTCCTACCCGGCTGTGAACTCTGTGAGTTACAATAATAACCAGCATGACTAAATATGCCTATGGAGATTAATGTGGCACACATGTTATGGGAGGAATCAATGGCTTTCTGATTGGATTTAAGGTCTACTCCAGAGACAGGGGAAAATATGTCTGGTACTAGAACTCTGACCATGGAATCACTGTTGCAAACCTCACAGGCCCCAGAGGTGAACCTACATATATACATATATAATTTAAATGAAAGTTCCACATCTGGTCTAGTAACGACCCTTCCAGGAGCCAAAAATCATCAAACCACAAAACCAAACATCAAGTATGAGAAGCTCTCTTTTGAGCTTGACTAGGCTGTCCAAGAGATTCCCAAAACATTACAGGCTGTTACTATTGCTCTGGATTGTTTCCCAGAGATGAGAGGCAAGTTTCTATTGCCTGAGGCACCCTGAACTTCAGAGACAGGGCCCAGATGCCTCCTTGCTGTAACTGAACCTGAAATCCTCCTCCCTAAGGACTAGTGTTTGTGATACCAGAAGATTCCATGCACGCTTACAAAGAAGGGAGGCAACCAGTAGTCCTACCCAGCTGTGACCTCTGTGAACCACAACAATCAATATGGCATAATAACTCTAGGGATTCAGTAATGACACACATACCTTGTGATAACCCAAAACTATCTAATTTTAGGCAAGACTCACTCAACAAGAGAAAAATCAACCCTGGTACTGGAAAACTAGCCAACTGCCCAGAGCTAGTGAAATTGTGGACTGTGGAAGAGAACCTACAACCAGCATTTACTATAACAACATAATTCCTACCTACATTCTCAATATTTGTCTTTATACCCGCAGGTAAGTGTAGTCTTCACCTCTCATCAATAAAAATTCTCTCTGCAATAGCCAATGACTATTACAGAAAAATACAACCAAAATGCAATTATTATAGTGGGCTGGAGAGGTGGATCAGCCATTAAAGGCCAGTCTCACAGCCAAAAAAAAATGCAATTATAGAGTCCAGTTTAAGTAAACATAACTACAACACTACTCCTTCACCTAAGGCTCCAAGATCATTTCAGAAAAAGAGGAAAGATTTTAATACCAATGGAATGGGGAGTTTGCTGTGAAATTGTATCTCCTAGCCATAAAGTCACACCAACATGACTCCCTAAATGTAAGCTGAACAAGGACAATATGAATAGACAAACTAATGTGGGTGAGGGAAAGCTTCAGCCTTACACAAAGAACTATATGCCACTAAGGAATACCTATACAATGTGTTAATGGTCAGCCCTGAAAACTTATATATACAAGTAACATTATATAGACTGAGCTAAGCAGACTTCACTTATGTATTTAGAAATATATACATATACATAGGTATATTTGCAACAAAAATTAATGAAAAGAGAGACCATAAATTTGAAGAACAACAAGGAGAAACATACAGGAGGTTTGGGGTGGGGAAATGGAAGGGAGTAATTATGTAATGATATTTTAATCTCAAAAAATAAAATAGATATTTAAAAAGCAGTCATATTTCCATGTCTCCAATTTCCATGTGGCTATAAAATGTATTATTTTTTTTAAAAAGTATGATTTACAATACCCACCTTGTAAGTTCCATGTTGACCACTGGCTTATCCCACTGTTTCACAGGGGGATTAGATGAATACTAAGGAAAATAAACAATTGCTCTGTTGTGGTTTGTTCATCTGTGCTCAGGCATGTTTGAGAAGGAAAAAAAACTTTTTAAGCATTCCTAGAGAGGACAAAATCCTGTACTAGGATTTGAATGGTTTGTGTCTTCGATTTTTGGTTTGTTTGTTTGTTTTAGTGTTTTGAGACAAGGTATTGCTGTGTAACCGGGGTTGGTCTAGAATTCACAATCCTATTTCTGCCTTCTAAGTCAGGACTAATAGCATTCACTGGCATACACAACTCAAATCCCAGAACCTTTGTTTAACACTAACTATGTAACTAAACTTCTCTGCCTCCTGTGCAATCTTCCTGAAAAGAAAATGGAAGAGTGAATCTGGCCTCTAAAGATCAAAGAGACCTGATAGAGGTGGAAACAAATAAGTACTTATTACACTGCATAAGAACTATAATCATTGCTATAATTCATACAAAGTTTATTGATGAATACAACCTATAATAACTTTAATGCTCTTTTATTTGATCATATGACAGAAACATATTTATTCTTTGGGGACATTAGATCTCAACATAGGAAACACAATTCATTCACCTCTTCTCCATCTGCCTCTATTTTCTATGCATGTAAAAATATCTACAATTCTGATGGGTGTAAGATGGACTCTCGAAAGCCTTCACTTACCAGGAAACTGGGACAGAGGGGAAGGCATCCTATTGGGACTCTAAATGAGAGACGTATGGGAGAATAGCAAAATAAAAGGATACAGAGGGTCCTAGAAATCTACAAGTAGAACAATATGATAGGCAGATTTGGGCCCAGGGGTCCCGCTTAAACTAAGGCACCAGCCAAGGACAATACAGGAGGTAAACTTTAAACCCCTTCCCAGATCTAGCCAATGGTCAGAACATTCTCCACAGTTGAGTGGAGAGTGTGATATGACTTTCTCACGTACTATGGTGCCTCACATTTGACCATGTCCCCTGGAGGGGGAGACCTGGTGGCACTCAGAGGAAGGACAGCAGGTAGCCAAGAAGAGACTTGATACCCTGTGAGAATATATAGGGGGAGGTAATCCCCCTCAGGAACAGTCATAGGGGAGGGGAATAATGGGAAAATGGGGGGGGAATGGGAGGATACAAGGGATGGGATAAACATTGAGATGTAACAAGAATAAATTAATAAAAAAAAGAAGAAGAAAATATCTACAATTATTCTTTTTATTGTTACAAATGTTGTGGCACAAAAAATAAGTTTCATAGAAATTCTATGAATATAACAATGATATGGGTTGGTGGGTAAAGGTACTTGCTTCCAAGACTGACAATATAGGTTTGTTTTCTGGGACTCACATGGTAGGAGATAACTTAATCTTGTAAGTTGTTCTCTGAACTTGACACATGTGTGTGACATACCTACACACATATACATACACACACTAAACAAAGGTAATTTTTAAGTAACATCATGAAATAAACTCAAATAAATGCTATTTTTCTGTTCTCTTGTTCCTTGAAATAGATAAAGGCTCACATGGAATGTTCTTTAAGTTTGTATCATATTGACCACATTCATTTTCAGTGAAAAGAAAAAAGGCTATTCAACATTAAATGGAGACTTTTGTACTTGTTTTTGTAGACAACTCAGGATCAAACTTGCACTGAGAAACTAGAAAGTAAGGCAACCCAGATATTTTTTCCTAGTTACTATTTCTAGTCATGTAGGGACTGAACTGATTTTAAATAATCAGTTAAAAACCAAAACTTTTATGCAACAGAAGAATTTATCTAAATGTTGTAAGCTTAATTGTTAATAAATAATAGTAACAACAATAATAATAATACATTTTTGCCTTTTCTATGCACATTAATCACATACTTAATCACAAAGGTAGTATTACTTAAAACTAAGTGAAGTTCTATCAACAAGGAATCAATTCTTGTGACAATGCTGAAGTTCACAAATAATTTGTTGGATATCACAAAGGTATCAAGTAGAGCAGATATTTCAAAATTATAATTTGGGGCCAAAGAAGTAGGTCAGTGGTAGAGTGATTGCTACAAACACCTTGGTTCAGTCACTAGCACTGTAAGAATAAATTACTCTTTAGTGTCCCTGGCTAAAAATCTCTATTTTATTTGCCAAACTTCAGAAATTCTAAAGCAATGGTTCATCGTTTAATAACTGTTAATTCCTGAGTTACAATGGAGCTTAAGATATTTATGGTAGGCTGGGCATGGTAGCGCACGCCTTTAATCCCAGCACTCGGGAGGCAGAGGCAGGCAGATTGCTGTGAGTTCAAGGCCAGCCTGGTTTACAAAGTGAGTCTAGGACAGCCAAGGCTACACAGAGAGACCCTGTCTCAAAAAACCAAAAAAAAAAGATATTTATGGTGGGGCAGGAGAGATGTCTCAGTGCTTCAGAGCACTTGCTGAGATTGTAGAGGACCAGAGTTTGGTTCCCAATACCCGTATCTGACAACTGTCTATAAGTCTAACTCCAGAGGAACATAACACCTCTGGATTCTGCAGGCAACTGCACTAATGTGCATATACTGACATACACACACACACCACATATTTTTAAGATGTATTTATTTTATTTATGTGTATGAGTGTCTTACCTGCATATATATGTGTGTGTATATGTATATATGTGTATATATGTGTATGTATATATATTATATATCTTACATATACATATATGTGTGTACATACTGTATGTTTTATATATACATAGATGTGTGTAGATATTATATATTTTATGTATATACATATATGTGCGTTTTTAGCATGCTTGGTGTTTGAAGATCCTAGAAGAGGATACTGGGTCCCCTGGAACTGAAGTTATGGACAATTGGTGTCATGTGGGTTCTGTGAACTTAACCAGATGCCTCTGGAAAAACAGCAATTGATCTTAACTGATGAGACATCTCTCTAGCAATATATACCACATAATTTAAAACAGTAAAATAATTTTTAAAGATATTCTGGTGTATTTTTCCACCACTTTTATATTTTTATATGGAGCTTTCATAATGGAGGATATGTGAGATTATGAACAAAATTCAAGAATAATATGAAGATTATTCTTCTCTGTATTATAAGCTTTCTCCAATTCCACATCTGTGATTTCAGCCATATTTCCAATGGTGGGAACAGAAAGGACATCTACTGTCTTCTTAGGATGGATGACCCCAAAGAAAATATTGCTGTGAGTAGAGGATGATTTCCAGAAATTACAGAGGAAAAAAGAAATGACTTAGTGGGCTGGGGAAACCCTGAAAAAAGCTGTTTTCATGGGGTCATATTGTTCATTCAACATATGAATCCAATCCCTTCTACCCATGGCTGAGGAGCAAATTACTGTTTAAAAAAGATCCTAATCCTTTCCTCATGGAAAAATATGCCCACTTATACTCCTGGTGGTGATGGTGCAGATAAGACTCAGTACTCTACATTGAGTTTAGCACCTGGGAAACTTTGGTAAGGCTTACAATATCATAGTTATTGACAGATATCACTACCATCTTCCTCATTTTTAGCAATCAATAGAAAGTTTCCTAGACACATTTGCCACTATGACAAGAGAAATGACTACAGGAAAGAAGGCTATTATGAGTTAAAGGTGTAGTTTGCATTAGAAGTCTCACATTCTCACTATAACAAGAACATATGATACTAGCTTTCACTGACAAGAAATGAGTAGGGAGGAAGGAGAAAGTAGGAATTGGAATACTGGACATCGAAAGACAGATGTGAGCGATGAATTCTAATGTTCTGTATACAATCACAGCAGCCCCATCTACAACAATTTATTATAGATTTTATAATGAACCAGAAGAAAGAAGTTTGAAGTTTCCCAACACACACACACAAAGGTGAGTGTTTAGGGAGATTGGTAGGCTAATAAATCTTGACCTTCTTTTACACATTAATGTATGTATCAAATTATAACACAGATAAATACGCATAATTGTCTGTTTAAAAATATTCATTGTCAGACTGTGCACCAACCGAGGACCACACATGGACCAGACCTAGGCCCCCTACACAGATGTTGCCAATGGGCAGCTTAGGCTTCATGTGAATCCTCTAGTAAGGGGAGCAGGAGCTGTCTCTGACAAGGGCTTTCTTCTCCCTGGTGGGACTGCTTTACCAGGCCACAGGAGAAGAGGACACACTTGGGTCCTCATGTGACTTGATGAGTTTGGGTGGATGGGAAGGGGGCTCCCCTTTTCTGAGGAATAGGGGAGGGGAGAGAAAAAGAAGGAAGGACTGGGAGGAGAGGAGGGGTGGGGCTATGACCAGGATGTAAAGTGAATAATGAATGAATCAATCAATCAATCAATCAATCAAAAAATTCATTGTCCTTTGAGTTAAAAGTTTGCATTTGGGGCACCCTTTCATCTGGTTGTTCTAATTTCATGTAATTTTTTTAGTTTGGGTTTGGTTTTGTTTGCCTTGGTTTGTTTTGGTATTATTATTATTACTATTATGATTATTAATTCCTGGGAGTCAATCACAGAGAACAAAATTATTAAGTCAGTTCTCCACTTCTGACTATACATGGGTTCTTGAAATCAAACTCAGATCATAAGACTCGATGGTAAGTTCTGACACATGGAGCCATCTCACAGTGCCCAGTTTGGTTTTTGAAAAGTCTTGCTACACAGACCAAGATACCCTCAAATTATCAATTTTCCTGTCTCAGCCTCCCAAGTGTTGGGGATAACATGTATGTACGACCAACCTGCCAACTTTTTGCTTTGATGATGAAGTGGTAATGCCCCCCCTAATCTCTGCCGCTTCCACTTTCCCCCAAATTCCTCACCAGATTGAGCCACCTCTATGCTGTGTCAAAATGAAGGGATGGCGATCCATCCTTTCCCAGGTAAGTGATGGAGAGTCAGATTCTTTCGTCAGAGATGGCAAGAAGATAGACTCAGGCATGAACCCATGATGGAAATATTGGCTCTGAGAGAGAGGTAAGACAGATTCAAGTGGACTAGAACCAACAAACTAAAAAGCTGGGAGGACACTGGCATCATATTTAGAGCTGCATAGGCTTGAGAGTTCAATGCACAGAGCTTATAATTACCCAAATTGGCTCATGTTAATCAATCTCTAAGGACTTGTTAATATTAATTGAAAAGGGGCATTGAAAAAGTCAATTCCTGGTGGCACTCAGAGAAAGGATAAGCAGGCTACCAAGATGAGACTTGATAGATAGCCTATGACCATATAGTGGGGGAAGAGGTCCCCTCGGTCATAGACTTAGGAGAGGCAAATAGAGTGAAAGTGGAAGGGCGGGAGGGGAAAACAATTTAGATGTAATCTGAATAAATTAATTAATAAATAGAATAATAATAATAAAAGAAAAAGTCAGTTCCCTTTATAGGTTCTCAAACTTTCTACTTCTCAGGAGGAAACTTATCTGTACTACTTTTTTCTGATTTTCTTTTTGTTTGTTTGTCTGTTGTTTTTTGTTTTTGTTTTTTGTTTAGTATAGTTAATTCACATTACATCCCAGTTGTTATCCCCTTGATCATATCTTCCGATTCCCACCCTCCCTTCCTCTTCTGCCCTATTCCCCTCCCATAGACCTCTGATGAAGGGGGCCTCCTCCTCTACCATCTGACCATAGCCTATCAGATCTCATCAGGACAGCCTCCATCCCCTTCCTCTGTGTGCCCACAGGGTCTCCTCACCAAGGGGAAGTGACCAAATCTTGGGCGCCAGAGTTCATGTCAAAGGCAGTCCCCACTCCCCACGCCCAACTGTGGAGAATAAGCTGTTCACTGGCTATTCTGAACATGGGTCTAGGTTCTCTGCATGTGTTGCCCTTGCTTGGTGCATCAGTTTGTGCAGGCCCACCTGGGTACAGATCTGATGGCCTTGATGGTCTCCGTGTGGGGCTCCTAATCCTTCTAAGTCCTTCCATCCCCCCACTCTTTCATGCAACTTTCAGTGCTCCACCCAGAGCTCAGCAGCAAGTTACAGCATCTGTACCAATCCCCTGCAAGGTGGAGTCTCTCAGAGGACATCTATGTTTGGCTAATATCCATTTATAAGTGAGAATATATCATGTGGGTCTTTCTGGGACTGGGTTACCTCACTCAGAATGATCGTTTCTTGTTCCATCCATTTGCCTGCAAATTTCAAGATTTCTCTCTTTTTGATTGCTGAGTAGTATCCCATTGCATAAATGTACCACCATTTCTTTATTCATTCTTCAGCTGAGGGACAGTGAGGTTGTTTCCAGTTTCTAGCTATTACAAATAAAGCTGCTATGAACACAATAGAGCAAATGTCCTTGTTTTATGGTGAAGCATCTTTCAGTTATATGCTCAGAAGTGGTATAGCTGGGTCTTGAGGTAGTACTATTCCCATTTCTCTGAGAAAGCACCAGATTGATTGCCAAAGTAGTTGTACAAGTTTGCACTCTCACCAGCAATGAAAGAGTGTTCCCCTTTCTCCACATCCTCGATGTGTTGTCACTTGAATTTTTTTCTATCTTAACCACTCTGGTAGGTGTAAGATGGAATCTCAGAGTCATTTTGATTTGCATTTCCCTGATAACTAAGAACAATGAGATTTCTTTAAGTGTTTCTCATCCTTTTTCAACAGAGAATTCTCAGTTTAGCTCTGTACCACATTTTTAGTTGTATAATTGGGTTTGGTAGTGTTCAATTTCTTGAGTTCTTTATATATTTTGGGCATCAGCCCTTTGTCAGATGTAGAGCTGGTGAAGATCTTCTCCCAGTTGGCAGGCTGTCATTTTGTTCTGTCGATAGTGCCTTACCGAAGCTTTTCAGTTTCATGAGGTTCCACTTATTTATTGTTGATCTTAGAGCCTGAGCTATTGGTGTTCTGTTCAGGGAGTTGATTCTTGTGCCAATGAGTTCAATGCTCTTTCCCACTTTTTCTTCTAACAGACTTAGTGTGTCTGGTTTTATGTTGAGGTCTTTGAATCCACCTGGATGTTAGTTTTGTGCAGGATGATGAATATGGATCTATTTGCATTTTTCTAAATGTAGACAGCCAGTTAGTCCAGCACCATTTGTTGAAGATGCTATCTTTTTTCAAGTATATGGTTTTGGCTCCTTTGTCAAAAATCAAGTGTCTAGTGGTGTATAGGTTTTTTCTGAGTCTTTGATTCAATGCATCCTATTTCTGTGTCAGTACCATGCTGTTTTTAAATTAATGTTGCTCTATAGTACAGCTTGAGATCAGGGATGGCAATTCCTCCAGAAGATCTTTTATTGTACAGGATTGTTTTATAAAATTCTGGGTTTTTGTTTTTCTTATGAACTATGAAAGAATTAATCTTTCAAGGTCTGTAAAGAATTGTGTAGGTATTTTGATAGGTATTACATTGAATCTGTAGATTGCTTTTGGTAAGATGGATATTATTACTATGTTGATTCTCCCAGAGATCTTTCCATCTTCTGATATCCTCTTTAAATTCTTAATTCAGAGACTTGAAGTTTTTTTCTCATACAAGTCTTTTATATTATTTTATATTTTATATTATTTGTGGCTATTGTGAAGGGTGCAATTTTGCTAATTTCTTTTTCAGCCCATTTGTCATTTGTATACAAGAGGGCTATTGAGTTTTATGAATTGATTTTGTATTGAGCCGCTGTGCTGAAGGTATTTATCAGCTGTAGGAGTTCTCTTCTGGAATTTTGGGGGACACTAATGTAAACTATCATATCATCTGTGAATAGCAACACTTTGACTTCTTCCTTTCCAATATGGACCCCTTGATCTCCTTTTGTTTTCTTATTGCTCTAGCTAGGACTTCAAGTACCAAATTGAAGAGATGTGGAAAGACTGGGCAACCTTGTGTAGTCCCTGATTTTAATGGCATTTCATTGAGTATCTCTCCATTTAATTTGATGTTGGCTATTAGCTTGCTGTACATGACCTTTATTGTGTTTAGATATGTGCCTTGTATCCCTGACCTCTCCGAGACTTTAAACATGAACAGGTGTTGTATTTTGTCAAATGCTTTTTCAGCATCAAAGGAGATGATCATGTGGGGTTTTTTCTTTCAGTTTGCTTATATGGTGGATTACATTGATGGATGCCTGTATATTAAACAACCTCTGCATGACTGGCATGAAGCCTACTTGGTCATGATGAATGACGTCTTTGATGTGTTCTTGGATTCAGTTCATGAGAATTTTATTAAGTATTTTTTGCATCAATGTTCATTATAGAAATTGCTCTGAAATTCTCTTTCTTTGTTGAGTCTTTGTGTGGTTTAGGTATCAAGGTGACTGTAGCTTCAAAGAATTAGTTTGGTTATGATCTCTCCACTTCTATTTTGTGGAATAGTTTGAAAAGTATTGGTATTAACTCTTCTTTGGATATCTGCTAGAATTCGGCTTTCTTTGGGAGAAGGCCATCAGAGACTTAGGACTATTTGATTTGTTTACCTAATCTTGATTCAACATTGCTAAGTAGAATCTATCAAGAAAATTGTCCATTTCGTTTAGTTTTTCAAATTTTGTGGCATATAGGCTTTTGAAGTAAGACTTAATAATTCCTTGGATTTCCTCAGTGTCTATTGTTATGTCTCCCTTTTCATTTCTGAGTTCGTTGACATAAATAGTGTCTCTATGTCTTTTAGTTAGTTTAGCTAAGGGTTTGTCTACCTTGTTGATTTTCTCAAAGAACCAGCTCTTGATGTTGTTGGTTCTTTGAATTGTTCTCTTTGTTTCTGATTTATTGATTTCAGCCCTGCGTTTGATTATTCCCAACCATCTACTCCTCTTGGGTGGTCTGCTTCTTTTTCCTATGGATTCCAGATGTGCAGTTAAGTTGCTTGTATGAGATGTTTCCAATCTTTTTATTAAGGCACTTAGTGTTATGAACTTTCCTCTTAGCACTGATTTCATTGTGTTCCATAAGTATGGGTATGTTGTACCTTCATTTTCATTGAATTTTAGGAAGTCCCTAATTTCTTTCTTTATTTCTTTGCTGACTCTGTTTTCATTAAGTAGACAGTTCTTCAGTTCCATGTGTGTGGAGGTTTTCTGTTATTTCTGTTGTTGCTAAGGTCCAGCTTTAGTTCATGGTGGTCTGATAGGATACAAGGTATTATTTCAATCTTCTTGGATCTGCTTAGGCTTGTTTTGTGACCTACTATATGGATAATTTTGGAAACGGTTCTGTGAGGTGCTGAGAAGACAGCATAATCTTTTGTGTTTGGGTGAAAAGTTCTGTAAATACCTGTTAGGTTCATTTGATTCATACATCTGTTAATGTCATTATTTCTTGCTTTAGCTTGTTTCCTTGACCTATCCTTCAGTGAGAGGGGGCAATTGAAGTCTCCCACTATTAATATGTTGGGATTGGTTACATGGTTTAAGCTTTATTAATGTTTCTTTTTCTTAATGTTTTTATTAATTTATTCTTGTTACATCTCAATGTTTATCTATCCCTTGTATCCTCCCCTTCTTCCCTCCCTCCCATTTCCCATTATTCCCCTCCCCTATGACTGTTCCTGAGGGGGATTACCTCCCCCTGTATATGCTCATAGGGTATCAAGTATCTTCTCGGTAACCTGCTGTCCTTCCTCTGAGTGCCACCAGGTCTCCCCCTCCAGGGGACATGGTCAAATGTGAGGCACCAGAGTACGTGAGAAAGTCATATCCCACTCTCCACTCAACTGTGGAGAATGTTCTGACCATTGGCTAGATCTGGGTAGGGGTTTAAAGTTTACAGCCTGTATTGTCCTTGGCTGGTGCCTTAGTTTGAGCGGGACCCCTGGGCCCAAATCTGCCTATCATAATGTTCTACTTGTAGGTTTCTAGGACTCTCTGGATCCTTCTACTTTGCTATTCTCCCATGCTTCTCTCATCTAGAGTCCCAATAGGATGTTCTCCCCTCTGTCCCAGTTTCCTGGTAAGTGAAGGCTTTCGTGGGACATGCCCCTTGGGCTAGTATGCAGATATAACTGAGTATATACCTTTTGAGTCTTTCTGCTTCTGGGTTAACTCACTCATTATGATCATTTCTAGTTCAATCCATTTATCCACAAATTTCGGGAATTCCTTGTTTTGAATAGCTGAGTAGTATTCCATAGTGTATATGTACCACAGTTTCTTTATCCATTCTTCTACTGAGGGACACTTAGGCTGTTTCCATGTTCTGGCTATTATGAATAAGGCTGCTATGAACATGGTTGAGCAAATTTTCTTGTTGTGTGCTGGAGCATCTTCTGGGTATATTCCAAGGAGTGGAATAGCTGGGTCTTGAGGAAGCCCTATTCCCACCTTTCTGAGATAGCACCAGATAGATTTCCAAAGTGGCTGTACTAGTTTGCATTCCCACCAGCAATGAAGGAGTGTTCCTCTCTCCCCACATCCTCGCCAGCATGTGGTGTCACTTGAATTTTTTATCTTAGCCATTCTGATGGGTGTAAGATGGAATCTCAGAGTTGTTTTGATTTGCATTTGCCTGATGACTAAGGAGGTTGAGCATTTCTTTAAGTGTTTCTCAGCCATTCGATATTCCTCTGTTGAGAATTCTCTGTTTAGTTCCAAGCCCATTTCTCAATTGGGTTATTTGGTTTAGTGGTGTTTAATTTCTTGAGTTCTTTATATATTTTGGATATTAGACCTTTGTCAGATGTAGGGTTGGTGAAGATCTTTTCCCAGTCTGTAGGCTGTCGCTTTGTTCTCTTGACAGTGTCTCCTGCCTTACAGAAGCTTCTCAGCCTCATGAGGTCCCTTTTTTTTTTTTTTTTTTTTTTTTTTTTTGGTTTTTCGAGACAGGGTTTCTCTGTGTAGCCTTGGCCATCCTGGACTCACTTTGTAGACCAGGCTGGCCTCGAACTCACAGCAATTCGCCTGCCTCTGCATCCCGAGTGCTGGGATTAAAGGCATGCACCATCACGCCCGGCTATGTTTCTTTTACAAATGCTGGTGCCCTTGTATTTAAAGCATGGATGTTCTCAATTGTGATGACAACTTGCTTGAGATTTCCTTTGGTGAGTATTAAGTGTCCTTACTTATCTCTTTTGACTAATTTTAGCTGAAAGTCTATTTTATTAGATATTAGAATGGCTATTCCATCTTGCTTCTTGTGTCCATTTGCTTGGAAGACTTTCTTCCAGCCCTTTACTCTCAAGAAATGTCTATATTTGTGGCTGAAGTGTGTTTCTTGTAAGCAGCAGGCTGTTAGGTCCTGTTTATGCATCCATTCTGTTGGTATGTGTCTTTTTACTGGAGAGTTGAGACCATTGATGGTGAGAGAGATTAATGACCAGTGACTGTTAAGTCCCTTTCCTTTCGTGTTAGTTGTGTTTCGTGTGTATTTGTGAGCTTGTCTAGATTTTGTTTTGCTAAGATAAAGTTATCTATTTCCTGTGTTTTCCTAGGTGCAGTTAACCTCCTTGTTATTGGAATTTTCCTTCTATAATCATCTGTAGGACTGGATTTGTGGTTAAATTTGGTTTTGTTGTGAAATATTTTGCTTTTTCCATCTATGGTTATTGAAAGTTTTGCTGGGTATAGTAGTTTTGACTGGCATCTGTAATCTCTTAGGACTTGTAAGACATCTTCTCAGGCCCTTCTGGCTTTTATGGTCTCTGCTGAAAAGTTGGGTGTTACTCCAATAGGTTTGCAATTGTATGTTATTTGGCCTTTTTTCCTTGCCACTTTTAATATTTTTTCTTTGTTCTATATTTTGTGTTTTGATTATTATGTGGTGGAAGAATTTTCTTTTCTGGCCTACTCTATTTAGCCTCTTGTAGGTTTGTAATTCATCTCTTCCTTATGTCATGTAAATTGTCTTCTATCATTCTGGGCCTTAGAGCTGAGCATCTTCTCTTTCCTCAGTTCCTATTGTTGGGAGTCGTTTGTAAAGGATCTCTGTCCATAAGCATTGCTCTCATGCTCTCTGCTCCAACATAAGAATCACATAGATTGTTGAGACTGTGATTAAACAAGATATTCTGCCAAGTATACACTCAAGGTCTTCAGACTCTCAGAAAAAGTACACTGTGGCCTCAAGGCTGAGAGTCTATTGAGATTACACCATTTTTCCCATGAGAATGTCAGCATTATCTCCTGAGAGTGGACTTCTGCTTTGTTTTCTCATGCATGAGATGTATATAAATTGAACTGGTGAATAAAGTTAAGATGTCGTGCAGTATTGGCTGCAGGCCCTCTCAAGCCTATCCTGTGTTTCCAATAATGTCTTGCCTCAGTTTATTATTTCTGTTCTTTTATTTCTCAATCCTCACTCCCTGATCTAAGATATGTTTGATATTGTCCAGAGATGGTTCTGGCATCCTATTAGGCTTAGATGTGGTCTTTTCAGGGTGTCCTTGATTTTTTGAATGTTTTGTGTCAGTATTTTTTTAGATTTAACATTTTCTTTTCTTCCATTTCAAATTCTTCCATTTTATCTTCTACACCTGAGATTATTTCCTCCATCTCTTGTATTCTGTTGTCAGTGCTTACCTCTGCGGTTCCTGTTTTCTTCTCTAAGTTCTCTCTTTCCAGGATTTCCTTAGTTTGTGCTTTTATTAATGTTTACATTTTCATCTTCAGATCATAGACCATATTTTTCTACTTTCTTTACCTGATTGTTTGCATTTTCCTGAATTTCATTGAGTGATATCTTCATTTCCTCTTTATAGGCCACTGTCATGGCCTCTCCAAGAGCCTTAATCTGTTTGGCTGTATCTTCTTGTATTTCTTTAAAGATTTTATTCATTTCTTCCATTATCGTCTTCATGAGGAGAGATTTGAGGTCATTTTCTAGTGTTTCAGCTATGTTTGAGTGTCCAAGGCTGATGGTATTGTGATAATTAAGTTCTGGAGCTGCTGTATTATTTTGGCTTTTGTTGTTTGTGTTTTTATGCTGACCGTTATCCATCTTGCTGTCTCTGGCATTGGGCAGTAGTTTCTGGTGTCTTTCACTGGCTGTTGAGAGTAGCTCATGTGTGAGTAATAGGTTGAGCATCCCTCAACTGCAGGAATCATGGAACTCTTCCAGTAGATCAGGCAGGTGATCTAATATTAGACCTGGGAATTGTCCATGGAACAACTGGGTGACCTGAGGTTAGATCCACTTGTGTTCCAGTCTGTGGAGTCTCCTCTGGACTAGAAGACTCAGACACTGATATTTTGTAGCCCATAGTTCAGTCTGAGACACCGAGCACAGGGTCTGTGTGTCACCAGCAGATATGTGCCCATGCCTGTGTGGCCCCGGGGACTTTCTGTGGATTGGCCAGGTGAACTGAGTAGAATTTGAAGACTGTGAAGACTCCTGCAGGGACCCAGGGACTTTTCTGTGGCATGAGGCGAGACCCACCCATACTCCACACAGTGAAGACCCCTCTCACCTGGGAAACACCAGCACTGGTGTTTTGTAGCTCTCAGTTTGGTCCTTAAGTTGCTGTGCAGTCACTGTTGTCCCATTGATCAGACATGGTGTGTGACCAGTGCCACCATCTTGGATCCTCCATCTGTTGTAATGATTTATGAGTACTAAAAAATTAACTTATTGTAGCTGTGTCTATGTGTGTATATGTATGTTCTTGCCATGACACACATGTGGAGATCAGAAGACAACTTGCTAGGATTGGCTTTTTTTTTTTCTTTCACATGTAAGTGTTGTCTCAGCGGGTTTTCTATTGCTGTTAAGAAACACTATGACTAAGGCAGCTCTTACAAAGGAAAGCATTTTATTGGAGCTGGCGTATAGTTTCAGAGGTTTAGTCCATTATCATCATGGCAGGAAGCATAGCAGCATGCAGGCAGACATGGATCTGGAGGAGCCGAGAGTTCTATATCTTGATTCGAAAGAAGCAAGAATGAAAATGGATTTCACACTAGATGTGGGCTCCTAATCTACCTCCACAGTGACACACTTCTTTCCATAAGGCCACACCTACTCCAACATAATAGTGTTACTTGCTAAGGGCCAAGAATTCAAACACATTAGTGCATGGGGGCCACACCTAGTCAAACCACCACATTCCACTTCCTAGCCCCCATAAGCCTGTAGCCATAACATAACGCAAAATGCCTTTAGCCCAACTAAACAGGTGCCCATAGTATATCACAAAGTTTAAAAGTTCAAAGACTCTTAACAGTCCCCTATAAAGTCAAAATCAAAAAGCAGATCACATACTTCCAACATACCATGGCACAGGATATACATTACCATTCCAAAACATAGGAAAGGGCACATAATAAGGAAATACTAGACCAAACAAATACCAAAAAAAAAAAACAAGTTGTGCAAACTCCAAATTGAATCTCTATGTCTGATGTCAATACACTCTTTAGATCTCCAACTCCTTTCAGTTTTGTTTGACTGCAACACACTTCTTTCTTTTGGACTTTTTCCACTCTTTGTTAGCTTTCCTCAACAGATATGCCATGACTCTGGCATCTCAAGCATCTTGTAGTCTCCAAGGCAATCCAGGGTTCAACTTTACAGCCTCACAGAATGACTTCTCTGGGCCTCCATACAGGGACACCCCTGCCATACACCTGACCTCAAGAGCTTTCCTTAGTCATGGAGGGAGATTCCATCACACAATGGCTTCTTTGGGCCCCCATGCAGAGGCACCTCTGCCACACATCTGGCCTCAGTGACTTTACTTAGTCTCTGAGGGAGACTCTATAACCCTTTCTTCTGTTCTTGACTCTAAAGCCAGAGCCACATGGCTGAAACTGCCAAGTTCTGCTGTTTGCTGAGACTAGAACATGCCCCCCTTGTTCAATTACATCTTCACCAACTTTCTGTTTTCCATAGTTTCTTTCACTGCCTAAGCTTGGCTGTCCCGGAACTTGCTCTGTAAACTGACCTTGAACTCAGAGATCTGCATGCCTGTCTTCTAAAGTGCTGGGATTAAAGATATGTACCACTATGACTGGACCTAAGCTTTTCTTTTCATTATAGATCTTTAAAAGCATGGCCACTATGCCTCAAGATCTGGTTTAAAGGTGTGTCAAAAATATCACCCATCATGACCAATAAGGCTTTGTCCTAGAGGTGCAAGGATGGTTCAGCATATGAAAAACATTCAATGTAATCCATCTTATAAACAAACTGAAAGAACAAAACCACCAAAGTTAAACCAAGATGAGATCAATCACCTGAATAGACACATAACAAATGTGGAGATTGAAACATTAAGAAAAAGGCTTCTGAGTAAAAACAATTCTAGGTCTAGATGCAGTCATAGCATCTGTCATATTTTCAAAGAACTAATCACACTCAATACTTCTTAAATTATTCAAGAGAATAGAAATACAAGTATCACTCCTAAATTCAATGAAGCTGGTATTATTCCAGTTCACAATCCACTGTCCCCCCCAAAAAGGTGCAGACCAATATCTCTGATGAACATAGATGCAAAAATCCTCAATAAAATACTAGTAAACTAAATAAGACACATATGAAGATCTTCCACCGCAATCAAGTTGGCTTATTCCAGAAATGCAGGGGTAGTTCAACATATATGTCAATAAAAATGATAAATCACACAAATGAACTTAAAGACAGAAGTCACATAAAAGAGAAGAAAGTAAATGTACCACCCTTTCTTTATCTGTTCTTCTACTGAGGGACACTTAGGCTGTTTCCAGGTTCTGGCTATTTTGTTTGTTTGTTTGTTTGTTTGTTTATGGTTTTTTTGAGACAGGGTTTCTCTGTATTAGCCTTGACTGTCCCGGACTCACTTTGTAGACCAGGCTGGCCTCGAACTCACAGCGATCTGCCTGCCTCTGCCTCCCGAGTGCTGGGATTAAAGGCGTGCGCCACCACACCCGGCTTTGGTTCTGGCTATTATGAATAAGACTGATATGAACATGATTGAGCAAATGTTCTTGTTGTGTGCTGGAGCATCTTCTGGGTATATTCCAAGGAGTGGAATAGCTGGGTCTTGTGGAAGCCCTATTCCCACTTTTCTGAGATAGCACCAGATAGATTTCTAAAGTGGTTGTACTAGCTTGCATTCCCACCAGCAATGAAGGAGTGTTCCTCTTTTTCCACATCCTTGCCAGCATGTGGTGTCGCTTGAATTTTTTATCTTAGCCATTCTGATAGGTGTAAGATGGAATCTCAGAGTTGTTTTGATTTGCATTTCCCTGGTGATTAAAGATGAATAAATTAATAAAATATATTTTTTAAAAGAGAAGAAAGTATTTGACATAATCTAACACAACTTCATGATAAACACAACCTTCATGATAAAAGAATTGGAATGGAGAGAACATAACTCAATTTAATAAACAGTATAGGGGTCTGGAGAGATGGCTCAGAGGTTAAGAACACTGCCTGTTCTTCAAAAGGTCCTGAGTTCAATTCCCAGCAACCACATGGTGGCTCACAACCATCTATAGAGATCTGGTGCCCTCTTCTGGTGTGCAGGTGTACATGCAGGCAAGAACACTGTATATTTAATAAATATATAAATCTTTAAAAAAAATAAACAGTGTATATGAAAAACACATACACCATCATCCTACATGGAGAAAAATTCAAAAGAATCTCATTAAAATCAAGAATGAGTCAGGGATGTTTACTATTCCCATTTCTTTTCATTGTAGTACTGGAAACACTAGCCAAAGCAATAAGGCAAGAGAAGAAAATTAAAGGGATATTAAGAGGAAAAAAATCAAATTACCTATATTTGCAGATGACATAAAACATCTTTAAAATTCCACAATAAAACTATAGTCAATGGTTTCAGAAAAGTGTCAGGTTACAAAATCAACTTATAAAAATCAGTAGCTTTGGCTCTCTGCTCCTCCTTGTTCGAGAGATAGTCACATCTGCTCGTGCAATCCAAGCTTTGCCCTTGACACAATGGTGACGGTCAGAGTAAAAAGATTTGTCAGTATTGGGCACCTGGTTACCAGGGCTTGATTCTTATATGACAAAGTAGAGATTGTTGCCATCAATGACCCCTTCATTTTCCTCCACTACAGGACCTATGTGTTCCAGTATGACTCTACCCATGGCAAGTTCCACAGCATAGAATGATGGGAGGGTCCCAGGATTCCCTACTCTCTTCAATACCATCAATAAAGTTCACTGCATCTACAAAAAATCAGTAGCCTTTACAATGTCAACACACACACTGAGAAAGAGATCATAGACAGGCTCTCACTTACAATAGCAATAAAATGTCTTCAAATCTAACCAAGGGTGTGAACAACCTCTACAACATAAACTTTAAATCTCAGAAGAGATTAGGAAAGACCCTAGAAAATTAAAAGCCATTTTGTGCTTATGGGTCTATAGAATTAACATTGTGAAAATGACCATCCTACAAAAAGCCATTTACAGAGTCAGTGTAATACCAATCAAAATACCTATAACATTTTCCACGTAAATAGGAAAACATTCTAAAATTCAGATGGAACCAGAAAAATACCCCTATAGGAAGATCAGAAAATATCCTGATCAACAAAAATATTGCTGAAGGTATTGCCATTTCAGACTTCAAAATATATTGCAGAGCTATAGTAATAAAAAACAATATTATATTGGCAAAAAACAGATATATAGTCCAGTGGAATAAAGTAGAAAGCCCAAATGTGAGTATATAAAACTCCAGTGATCTGATATTTGACAGAACCCAAAACTGTGCATTGGAAAAGAAAGATAGCATCTTCAACAAATGGTTCTGGAGAACTGTATGCCCACTTGCAGAGGAATGGAATTAGACTCCTATCACCTTGCACGAAATTTAGCTGCAAATAAATCAAAGACTTCAACTTGAAATCAGAAATGCTGAAACTGCTAGAAGAAATATATATAGTAGCTTATAAGATAACAGGTGCAGGAAAAGAATCTGAATAGAGCTCAATTTGCTCAGGAATTTAAAAAGTTGACAAGTAAGACTTCGTAGAATTAAAAAGTGTCTGTGAAGTGAAAGAAACAATCAATATAGTGTCACAGCAGGTATCTAATGGTAACGGTCAAAATCATAAAGCCCAAATAGCTGCTTGACAAAGTGCCAGCAAAGCTGAGCTGGTGATGTAATAGCCACCACGCCATCTTTAACTTTTGGTCTTGACCTCCATGTGCTGCATGCTTAGAAGGGAGCTTTTAATATTTGTACAGTTTTGGGATATTGGATTGGTGGGAATAAATTATGAGTCGTTTATGCCTTTTCTCAGGAGTACTGCTTCTAAGCTTCCCCCAGGAAAGACTTGAGCATGCTAACCCTCCTGATTTTAGGGAGATATTCTTATCTGGCCCCACTTAAAGGTCTTCCTTGCACCCTGGAGGTTGTGACTCATATGAAAGTGCTAAAGATCTCCTTATGAGGCTTCATCTCCAGGACACTCTTGGAACATCTGTCCCTGTACTTACTCAGGAACAAGATAAGCAAAAAATAGTAAACCTAGGAAGGTAAACAATCTGAGTTCAAGGCCAGCTTGGTCTACAGAGTGAGTTCCAGGACAGTCAGGGCTACACAGAGAAACCCTGTCTTGAAAAAGAAAGGTAAAAAAGTAAACAAGAGTTGGGAGGCTAAAGGTGTTGGCAGCAGATCAAGTCAGTTTTATGTGACACATGAAATTGGGAGCAGCATATGGTATGCCCCTGGAAGAAAAGATAAAGCAACAAAGTTAGACTGGCTGGACTTATCCCTGCCCTGCACAGGGCCTCATACTGATGGACAAAGAATGGTGTAGAAAAATGGTAAGTATTAAAACTTCCTTTTCTAAAATTAAACACCAACAAACAAAATAACACAATTAAAAAATGGAGTACAGAACGAAATAGAGAATTCTTTCTGAACAGAGGCCTCTGGAATGGCTGAGAAGCACTTAAAGAAAGGTTCAACATCCTTGCTCATCAGGAAAATGCAAATCAAAAAATGACTCTGAGATTACATCTTATATCTGTCAGAATAGCTAAGATAAAAAAACTCAAGTGACAGCACATGCTGGCAAGAATGTGGATAAAGGGGATCACTCCTTCATTGCTAGTAGGAGTGCAAACTTGGTCAACCACTTTGGAAATCAATCTAGTGCTTTCTCATAAAACTGAGAATAGCTCTACCTCAAGACCCAGCTATACGACTCCTGGGCATACACCTGAAAGATGCTCCACCATACCACAAGAACATTTACTCAAGGATGCTCATAGAAGCTTTATTTGTAATAGCTAGAACCTGGAAACAACCTAGATGTCCCTCAGCTGAAGAACTGATAAAGAAACTGTGGCACATTAATATAATGGAATATTACTCAGCCATTAAAAGCAAGAAAGTCAAGAAATCTGCAGGCAAATTGATGGAACTAGAAACACTCATTCTGAGTGAAGTAACCCAGACTCAGAAAGACACACATGGTATGTACTCACTTTTAAGTAGATTTTAGCCATTTAGCACAGGACGAACATACTAGAATGCAGAGAACCAAAGAAGATAAGGAAAATAACAAGGAAGATCCTAGGGAGGATAATTAAATCTCACTCAAGAGGGGAAATAAAACAGACAGAGGTAGTGGTTGAAGAGAGGGAAAGAAGATAAGAAAGGGAGGATGCTTAAATCTCACTCAGAATGGAAAATAGAACAGACAGAAGTAGTGGGTGAAGACAGGGAAAAAGTAAGAGACATCACAGAGAGAAATAAGGGTGGAAATCAGACCTGAGGAGAGTGGGGGTGGGAGAACAGAAGGCCTGCAGAAAAAAAAAGAGAAACTGTGGGTTTGGGGAATCTCTGTAACAAGCTGGAGACCTAAATCAAATTAGGGCTCCAGGAAGATATAAGGAGGACTCTAGCTGAGACCTCTAGTAACAAGGGCCATGGGGACTGAGAAGGACACCTAACTAGACAAGACCCCTTTTAGAGGGAGGAGAACAGCATCCCACCCACAAAAACTCCTATCCAAACTTACCTTGCCTACAAGACATGCAGGATAATGATAGAACAGATAGAGCAGAGATTGAGGGAAGGTCCAGGCAATACCTGGCCCAACCCAAGACCCATCCCATGGGAGAGAGCCAACCCCTGACACTATTAATGATACTCTGCTGTGCTTGCAAACAGGAGCCTATCAGAGTTGTCCTCCGATAGACTTCAGCCAGCAATGCTTTGAAACAGATGTTGAGACTCACAGGCAAACATTGAGCAAAGCATACGGAGTCTAGTAAAAAAAAGGTAGGGAAAGGATAAAAGGAACTAGAGGTGACAAGAGCTCCACAAGAACACCAACAGAGCCAACTAACCAGGACCCAGAGGAGCCTGTGGAGTCTGAATCACCAACCAAGGACCATGCAAGGACTGGTCCTCTGAACAGACACAGCCAATGAGCAGCTCGAGCTTCCTGTGTATGCACTAGTAAGGGGAGAGAAAGCTGTCTCTGACATGGGCTCTGTTCCCTGCTGTTCAATCACTTCCCCCTGATAGGACTGCCTTGCCAAACCACAAGGAAAGAGTATGAACTCAGTCCTCATGTGACTTGATTCCTGGGGTAGGTGGGTAGGGAAGCTCCTGTTTTCCAAAGAATAGAGGAGGGGAGGGGAGGGGAAGATTTGCACTGAGAGGAAAGGAGAGAAAAGGCTACAACCGGGATATAAAGTGAATAAATAAATTAATTTTTAAAAATACCTCCTGTACCCAGGTGTGGTGGCACATGCCTTTAATCCCAGCACTTGGGAGGCAGATGCAGGTGGATCACTGTGAGTTCGAAGCCAACCTGGTCTACAAAGTGAGTCCAGGACAGCCAAGGTTACACAGAGAGACCCTGATCAAGAAACAAAAAAAAAAAAAAACTTTTTCTTAGTAAAGTTAGCTTGTGCAGGGCTACTGTGGTGTCATATGAACAAGGAACAAATGAATACAAGATTAGACACATAAATAAGTTCTATAAAGTATAAAGTATAAACATTTTATTGTGCCAAAAATTGAATAATAATTTCATCAGCTTTAGCCTGAAGATTTTTCTTGGTCCTAATGACAATACTCTGCACATTAAAAGTTGATAATACACTGTTTGGGACATGCCAATCTGCCCAGGCTGGCTTGGAGATTTTCTTTCAGTCTAGTGTGCTTGAAACCACAGATTCTTTTTTTTTTTTTTTTTTTTTTTTTTTTTTTTTCTTTTTTTTTATTAATTTATTCTTGTTACATCTCAATGTTTATCCCATCCCTTGTATCCTCCCATTCCTCCCCCCCCCCATTTTCCCATTATTCCCCTCCCCTATGACTGTTCTTGAGGGGGATTACGTCCCCCTATATATTCTCATAGGGTATCAAGTCTCTTCTTGGCTACTTGCTGTCCTTCCTCTGAGTGCCACCAGGTCTCCCCCTCCAGGGGACATGGTCAAATGTGAGGCACCAGAGTACGTGAGAAAGTCGTATCACACTCTCCAAACCACAGATTCTTAAAAGATGGGCTATGGGGTTGGTGAGGAGAAATGACTGTAGACGATAGCTCTGTTCCATCACAATTTATTAATGAGGACTAAACTTATGACCTCAGACATGACTGTAAAAGATAACTCTGTTTTGTCATGATGACTAAACATTGAAATGATATGTTCTACGTTATGGAACAACATGAATCTATCCCTGCCTACTGAGTTCTCTCTAAAGAAAGAAGCACCCCAACTGCCAATTCATCAGGCTGCAAGATTCCCCCAAACACCATGCCTGACTCACATTTCCCTCACTGACTTCTTACCTTCTCTGTGGGACCTGGTCATCACCAGGGCTGGCCCCCAACAATATAGTAATGAGAATCCATCAGAATCAGAGCAAATCTTTGCCAGTTATACACGTAACAGAAGATTTATATCCAGAATGTACAAAGAAGTAAAAAAAAAAAAAAAAAAAAAAAAAAAAAGGCAAGGAAACAAACGTCCCAATTAAAAGTGAGCTAGTGGTCTAAACAAAAAGTTCATGGAAGAAATCAAAATGGCTAAGAAATATCTCAAAAAATCAGTCATCCTTAGCAATTAGGAAAAGGCATATTTTAAAAAGTTTAGATTTTATCTCACCTGAGTCAGAATGGCTAGGATCAACAAAACAACTGACAACAAATACTGGTGAAGTTGTGGGGAAAGGAGACTCCTTATGCACTGTTGGTGTGAATACAAATTGGTGCAACCACTCTAGAAATCAGTAAAATTAAAGATAGATAGATGATAGATAGATAGATAGATAGATAGATAGATAGATAATAGATAGATGATAAATGTATAAATCTACTTTATTACCCAGCTATACTACTCCTTCACTTATGCCCAAAGTATTCAATACCAACTAATTTCAGAGAATCCAAACCTAGTGAATTCTGGGACTCCTTGCCACTTAACCTGAGTAGGAAAGTACAAGTCATAAAATGCTGACCAGTAGTTAATCTTGGAAATTTCTGGTGACTTTCCTCAGAGAATGAACACAAGAGAGAATAGTTATAGATATAACCACTAATTTTCTCCCAGGGAAAAGAAATGAAGATGTTAGAGCCTCTTCCCTGTGTAGTTTCTGCCCTTGAGGAGTCAAAGCAATCAGGGAATGAACATACCATTGATCAATTTGTGTAATAAACTTCAGAGGGATACAACTCCCAGGGCACACCTATAGCTCTTATAGTCACCAAGATAGAACACACTCATGCTTTTCCTAGAAGAAATCATCCAGGTTCTTTCCTACATGCCTGGCTCTTTCTCCTTTTTCTTTTGAGCAGAACTTCTATCTTTCATAACCAATGTTCTTTGACCAAGTAAGATTCAAAGGAGTTGGCCCACGGTGAGTACACACTGCCAAGCCTATGTAGTCCCGCAGATGTTGAAGGAAATAGAGAATGAGGTGGCTGATAGAAGGAGTATTAACTCTTCAACATAGGAAAGGGAAAACCCTATTGTTGCACATAGAGGTTGTGCTTATGAGTAAAATATGGAAAAAGAGCCATGAGGATATTTGCTTTAAGTTACATTTTCATAGTGACCATTTACTTTGAATATATATTATTATGAGTAGATTGCTGAAGAGATTATGTGGGGATTTTTTGTAGGTATCACATGCCACTCTGATACTATAATACTCCCTTGGACAAAACAGTTTAGTGACTTAGTTATCACTATGAGTTATTCATGGTAGAGCCTGGCCACTGTCAGAGCCGCACATAACATACAGTGAAGTCAGTCCCTTCGAATTCTTTTATCTTAGGATCAACAAGGAACTTCAGAGCTTCCATAAGAGTTTGTGACTTTTCTTTCACTCTCACTTGCTTGGGACTATCTCAGGCCTCTCCCAATAGAGCAGACTCCCTCAAGTCCCAGTTTTCCTGTGTATGTGGTGCTTGGTAGACTTTCTCTTCAAGAAGGAAGAGGTCGCTTACTTTTCTCAAAGAAGTTAGTTTCTAAAACCTGAATATATATGTAGACAACATATTCCTCTCTCAAGTGTACAGTGTGAAGCTGAGAATAGATTCATAGACCAAAATGCTTTGTATAATTTTTTATCTATGAGAGGTGAATGCATTCAGCACACCATTACCACAAAATATGCAGGTATGCAGCTGATTTTTCGACAGTTGGGGAAATCTCAGGAGTCAGAACATCTGGAGTACAGTGGTTATCAATAGTTATCCACATTTTTATCATGGTATCTCCCCTGCCAGGGAAGAATGGTGGGCATGCTTTTTATTAACCATTTCTCAAATAAGTACAATTCACAAGATACTTTCAAGTACTGAACTAAATGTAAGAGTTCGGGGACAGCCATATACTGACCACTCGAGCCCCAGACTCAGGTTGATGGAAGTTCATTTGAACGTTGAACAAAAATTGACTGGTCAGGGCCACAGCTTGTAAATTCAGACTGTGACATTGGTAACAAGAACTGACCAGTCAAAGCCATGATCCAAGTTCAGGTATTAGACCATGACATTGGTCTACTTCTAAGGCCAGCTTTTTATAAGAAAAACCATCACCAGGCACCTAGGTGGGAAGCAAGAAGCATTACATCATTTTGACCAGTTAAACACAAGGAGAATCTATTTTGTTCTGAGCATAATGTAACCAGGTGGCTAGACAAAGCATTTTAAACTGATTGGCTGGAACTTAGGGTGGGAGAGCTCCTGGGGGCTTTCCAGCTCTCTGGGAGTAAGGAACATAGAATGGTGTCGTGGCCTTAACTCTAAAAGAACATCATTTATCCTTAACCCAAGCAGAACATGCATTTAGCACCTATTGTTTTATTCAAAGCAGCAAGTCTGGGTAATAAGTAGAGACAATTTTTCTATACCCTTCCTCCTTTCTTACTCTTGTTTCTCTAAAGCAATTTTCTTTAAAGCTAGAGCTGTTGAAGATCTTGGAAGAGCAGATGCCATGACTAAAGTGAAAATGCTACAAAAGTGGAAAGATTTTTGTTTGTATCTTCATTGATTCATTAATTCGGCTGCCAAAAGAGTGTGAAAAATCTTCCCCTGTATCAAGGAATCCACTGCTATTAATACCTAATGGGACTAGGAATCATCCAGGCAGCCAAGAACTGTATCACATACACAAAATTGGCCAGGCATTAAATGAAGATAGAGGTTTCAAAGAGAAGAAAGAGATTTTAAAAGGAATGGATATAGAGAAGGTATGATCATGTTCACAAAAGGAAACCTTTCTGAATGGTCAGATTTTAATGCAGCCACTGAAAAATGTTCAGAGGTGTAACTGGGGATCAGAATGGATCCATCATAGAGAAAAGATCTGCAGCACTTTTAGAAACTGACTACTTCGATCTGAAGGTTTTTCAGGGGTCTCTAGTCTTCTTGTGCTTTAACTTTGTAGAGTTAGTAGTTCTAAGTAGAGATTTAAAAATGGATAAGTCTCCCAAATGGAAGGTTAACATTATGAGACAATCTTTATAACAAATGAAAAAATGGTGGATTCCTAAGTTTTATAGTAGTAAAACTATTATGTCCAGTTATCTCAATAAACAAAAAGACAGAGACCTTAGAGACTGTGGTGTATATTTTCCACTCTTTCTCTCTCCTACTTGTCTAGCTTATTTGTCAACAACATGAAATCTGCAAACCAAACAAGTACTTTAGAATTTTTACTTGTGGGGTTTTCCCAAGATCCAGAGCATCAACCAATGCTATTTGGACTATTCCTGCTCATGTTTGTGGTCGCTGTGCTTGGGAACCTGCTCATCATCCTGGCTGTCAGCTTTGACTCCAACCTCCACACACCCATGTACTTCTTCCTCTCCAATCTGTCCTTTTCTGACATTTGTTTTGTCTCTACAACTATCCCTAAGATGTTGGTGAACATCCAAACACAGAGCAAGTTCATCACCTATGCAGAATGTATCACCCAGATGTATTTTTTCATGGTCTTTGGAGGCATGGACACATTTCTCCTCACTGTCATGGCCTATGACAGATTTGTGGCCATCTGTCATCCCCTTCACTATCCAGTCATCATGAACACCCAACTGTGTGGCCTGCTGGTTCTTGTGTCATGGTCCATCAGCTTCTCATACTCTTTGATCCAGAGTCTGTTGATGCTGCGGCTGTCCTTCTGCACCAACCAGATCATTAAACACTTCTATTGTGAACTTGCTCAGGCTCTCACTGTAGCCTGCTCAGACACGCTGATCAATCATATCCTTCTTTATATAGTGACTTGTATTCTTGGCTTTGTTCCTTTCTCAGGGATCCTTTATTCCTACTCCCAAATTGTCTCCTCTATTCTGAGAATCCCATCAGCAGATGGAAAATATAAAGCATTTTCTACCTGTGGGTCTCACCTATCAGTGGTTTCTTTATTCTATGGGACAGGCCTTGGTGTGTACCTTAGTTCTGATGCAACTTCTTCCTCCTGGAAGGGCATGGTGGCCTCAGTAATGTATACAGTGGTCACCCCCATGCTGAACCCTTTCATCTACAGCTTGAGGAACAAAGACATTAAGAAGGCCTTACAAACATTTGGAAGAATACTTTTTTTTAGGTGATAAGATCACTGGTTTTACATTTCTGCACTGACACAAGTAAAGGAGTAGGCTAAAGAAATTCTGCTTCTTAATCATGTAGAATTTTTACCCAGTTTGTTCTTCTGTCTTTGATCAAAATTATACTGTGATTAATTTTATCTGAAGCATATATGATGTCTCCTTTGCTATCCTCAGTTCTATCCTCATTCCCTTTTTTATATAACACATGTCTTCACTTCAGTATAATGTTTACATTTCTGTAGAACAATATAATCATTCAAATACCAACTCATGAATTTTTTGATAAAAGTTATGAAA
Source organism: Acomys russatus (assembly GCF_903995435.1). Classification (NCBI taxonomy): domain Eukaryota; kingdom Metazoa; phylum Chordata; class Mammalia; order Rodentia; family Muridae; genus Acomys; species Acomys russatus. Next base: position 14,727,659 of record NC_067150.1, read on the forward strand.
GATTTCATTACAAAACTTAAGTTCACGTATAGGTATATAATACCTGTGGCTATAAATGCTACACTAATTAGGCCCATGCTAGGATGTATGTTACTAGTAGACAGTCTCTCTTTGTACAGGCTGAAACTTCCACTCAGAAATCACTTGAGAGGAAGTTTTATCTTGCTACTACACATTGACTGAGATAGTCTTCTGTGATGTGAACGTTTCTGTCCCCCTGATCTATATGTTAAAATGTTATAACCAATGTTATTTTATAAGAAAATAGGCTTTCAGTGGACACCAAAACTGTTATTTCTTAATTTAAAATTTGTTAATCTCCAGAGTTGAGAGAAATGTATGCTATATAATGTGCTTAATCTAAGAGATTTCTTATAACATTCTGAACATATTATCCCCTATGACTAAAGGATATAAAATAATCTTGAAGCTTCAAATGCCCATAATGCCTCAAGGAAATGCCAGAGATGTACTATAATGGGGAGAGCAGTATTTTGAAAATCTCTATAATAAAATAGAAATGATTTATACAAAATAATAACACAGATGTGCAAGCAGCTACTTAGGAGAAATAGCCAAATAGGTGTTTGATTTCATTGTTACTACCTGTATAACGTTCTGTGGGTGTCTCTCAGCTCTCCTACAACAACAACAACAAAAAAAAAAACCTGCCTTGCTCTTTGATGGCAACTCCACCATGAATGGATAGAATGCTGCCACTCTGGTTGAAGAAGATAAAAAAACAGTCACTTCAGTGAGATGACATGCATTCCATTTTCCCATCTGTTTCAACTATTACCAATGCAAAGGTGTTGGCCAATGATCGGGCCATATGGTTAGGCAAAAAGAAATAGAAAACTGGCCTATTAAAGTTATGCTTTTATGAAGAATGACCCTGGGAAATCACTATGAAAATTTAAGCCCATCTCTCTTAGGTTTACAGCTCACAGTCCATCATGCAGGAAAATCAGAGTTGAAAGCTGGAGGCTAGAACTGACGTTGAGGCCATGGAGGAGTGCTGCTTACTGGATTTCTCCTCACAGCTTCCTCGGCCTGCTTATTTTCTTTTTCTTATATATTTATTTATCTTATTAACAATTTTAAATTAAAATAACTATATCACTTTTCTTCTTCTCTTTTAGTCCTCCAACCCCTCCCATGTCCCTTATCTCCAAGGCATTCCATGTACATGCCATCCTCCTACAATACCTTTCAAATTCACGACTCCTTTTTCTTTGATAATTATTGTTTTACACACACATAGACACATACACACATACACACACACAACCTGCTCTGACTAACTTGGGTGTGGCTTCTATAAATATGGTTTGTAATAGATAACTAATTAAAAGGGCCCATTCCTAGGAGAGGGTAATTTTCCCTCACAATAATCATTAGCTGCCTTCAGTCTTTCATCTAGAGGTAAGACCCTGTGAGATTTCCCCCATCTGTGTTAGCATAGCTATTGTTATTGTTTGGTTCTTGTTTGGGTATCATGGGTGTAGTTTTCTATCATTCCTAGGAGTCACCATCTCACAGCAGATTTCCTGGTCTTCTGATTCTTAGTATTTTTTCTTGTCTCTTCTTTTGATTCCCTTGAACACTGTGGGCAGGAATTGTGTTGCAGCTGGTCTCCTCCACAATCCCTTGACCTCTGTATCACGGCCAGTTGTAGTTTTTTCCTGTAATGGCCTCCTATTTTCTTCTTTAAACACAATTTTTTATTCATTTTAAATCCAGATTGTAACGCCCTCCCTCATCTCCATCCAGCCCCACCCTCCTTCTTCTCCCTACCCCACCTCACCTATCTACCCAAGCACACCAAGTCACTCAAATCAGGACTGAACACATCCTCTTCACTTGTGGCCTGGTGAGGCCACCTCACCAGAGGTAAGTGACCCAATCAATCTAGAAACTATGTTTGAGAACTGGTTTAAACAGGTGAGTATTTCATTGTATGTTATTCTGCTTCCTTATAGCACTAAGGATCACTAAGGGGTGACACTGTCCACAGAGACTGGGGCCCTCCCACATCAATCAACAATGCAGAAGTGCCCCCAAGGGCTTGCCTACAGGCCAATCTGGTGGGGGAATTTTCCCAATTAAATTTACCTCTCCATTTGCTGGGGAGATGGCTCAGAAGTTAAAAGTACCGCCTGCTCTTCCAAAGGTCCTGAGTTCAATTCCCAGCAACCACATGATGGCTCACAACCATTTGTAATGTGATCTGATGCCCTCTTCTGGCCTGCAGGTGTACATGGAGGCAAAGCATTGTATGTATAATAAATGAATAAATAAATCTTTAAGAAAAAAAGAAGAAGGCTGTGCCTCCATCTTAAAAAAAAAAAGTTTACCTCTCCAAAATGACTATAGTTTGTGTCAAACTGTCATAAAACTATCCAGCACACCATGAGAAGAATCGTTTTCAGTACTAGAAGAGAGCTAGAACCAGAAAGCAGTTATTCAGGTGTATGCACCAGAGGTATCCACTGTGTCCACAGGACAAGTAACATTAAGGAGCTACAGAAATCCAGAGATGAACCAAATGTATACATAATCCTCTTGTCCCTTGCAACACATGAACTATATGTCATAAGGGGTGCATATGGCTATGAAGCCAATTCCTCAGAAGAAAGTTCTTCACATGTCTGGAAATGTGGACTTATGTCAGTAGTTTTTGCTTACTAGATGGTATACATAAGCATTCATTATAATAGCAAAGAAATAGAACAGAAGATTCAATACCAATTTGGATACCAAATTCTATCCTTCATATCAGGGAATCTTAGTATAAAAGTTTGATGTGAATTGGCTTCCCATTACCAAAGCAAACAACAACAACAACAAAAAAAAAACCTTATAAAAAAGAAAATGGGCTTTTTTTAACCTAAAGTTGTACAGAGTATGGCTTACCCTGTTGCTTTTGCATCTGTGGTGAGGAGGCACATTAATCAACCCATGGCTCGGAAACATAAAGAAGAAAATGAGGAGGCGGGGCTCTCACTTTGATGGAATTCCCTCAATGGCCTGAAGACCTCCCATTACGCTCCTATCACATCTTCAAAGTATATTTTCAAGGAATAAGCCATTGAGCGTGAACCTTAGTTGGAGAAATAGTGAAGCTAAAGCACATTTAATAGAAAAATGGAATGATCAGTCAAAACATTAGTCATCTAACATAGGCGAAGAAAGGCTGTTTTGCAGTTGTTATGAGTTTGTATTCACAGTCAATATGAGTGAAACAAAAATTAATTCAAACTAGATACTCAGTTTTCTTTTGGATCTAGGGAAGAGAATGTGAAGGGAGAATTCTGGGACAGATATACAACATTTTTCTTACATAATTCAACTTTTTTGTCAGAGTCTTCTTCCTAAGTGCAGGCTGGCTTAGATCTCAATGTATAGCTCAGGCTGGCCTTGAAGTTGTAAAAAGCCTCCTGTCTTAGCATTCCAAATTCTGAAATTATAGGGTACAATTCTTTCAGCTTCCTTTTACTTACCTAATTAAGTGGTTCAGAATCAAAGTTGAAAATGTGAGAGCAAGAAGAAGAGATGGTTACAAATAAGGAAAAAGAAAGCAGCTATATAACTTGTAACATTCGTATCAGAATTTCTTAGGGACTTAATGGGTAGAATATGCCTTCACCCCTTCTAGCAGATTTGGGTTAACCATGATGCACCTTATTATAAAGTATTTATAATAGCTTATACATTATGTACCTGTATAGGTAATATAAACCACATAGTGACCCCCCTTAGTGTTCCTTCTAGGAATGGAAAAGGTTTGCTTAAAATGAGTGAAAAACAAAGAAGAGGAAGTAACAGCTGAGGGTAAGGGAATGAATATTCGAATTATGTAGTAAGGGCAAATCATTATTAATTTAGTGCCAGAAATTTTATCTATTAGAACTGGATTTAGTTAACTTTTAACTAGCTTAGTTTTCTACAGATTTATTCTGAGTACAAGTGACATTAAATTTAAAATATAAATAGGTACATTAGTGGAAATACTCTATACAAACAGTTATTTGGACAGCTCAGCTCTCTTGAACATCAAGCTTACATTGTGTGCTCAGTGTTAGGCACACTAAGACTAATCTGATGGCTTTTTTAAGGTTTAAAAATGTTCGTGCGTGTGTGTGTGTGTGTGTGTGTGTGAATATGCACATGAGTTCAAATGCCTGTGAACTCAGAAGAGAGTAGAAGTTCCCTTGTGTTAGCTCATTTAATGTCAATATGACACAATCTACAGGAGTGGCTCTCAACCTGTGGGTCACAACCTGCTTTGGGATCAGATAACCCTTTCACAATGGTTGTCTAGGACCATTGGAAAACATATATTTCCAATGGCTTTAGAAACTGAGACGTTGCTCTTCTATTCATCTCCGGGTGGTCCTCCTACCTGCAGATATGCCCATGTTAGAGTATCAGATGGACCTAACTGATATCTACAGAACTTTTCACCCAAACACAAAAGTTTATACCTTCTTCTCAGCACCCCATGGAACCATCTTCAAAGTTGACCATGTAGTAGGTCACAAACCAAGCCTCAACAGATCCAAGGAGATTAAAATAATACCTTTGTTCCTATCAGACCACCATAGACTAAAGCTGAACCTCAACAACAACAGAAAAAAACACAAAGCCTGCATATACTTGGATACTGATAACTCTCTGCCCAATGACAACCAGCTCAGAGAAGCAATAACAAAGGAAATTAGGGACATCCTAAAATTCAATGAAAATGATGGTACAACATACCCAAATTTATGGGGCACTTTGAAAGCACTGCTAAGAGGAGAGTTCACAGCACTAAGAGTGCCTTAATATTCAGATTGGAAACATGTTTTACTTCAAAAGCCTATCTACCACAAAATTTGAAAATCTAAAGGAAATGGACAATTTTCTTGAATTTTCTTGAATCCAGATCAGGTAAGCAAAGTAAATACTCCTATTTCTCCTACAGAAATAGAAGCAGTCATCAAAAGTCTCCCAGCCAAAAAAGTTCAGGGCCACACACAGAATTCTACCAGATATTCAAAGAAGAGCTAATACTGATACTCTTCAAACTACTCCATAAAATAAAAATGGAAGGAACATTACCAAATTCATTCTATGAGGCCACAGTCACCTTGATACCTAAACCACACAAAGACTCAACAAAGAAAGAGAACTTCAGACCAATTTCTCCTATGAACATTGATGCAAAAAATACTCAATAAAATAATCTCAAACCAAATCCAAGAACACACCAATGATATCACTCACCATGACCAAGTAGGCTTCATCCCAGGCATGGAGATCTGGTTTAATATATGGAAGTCCATCAATGTAATCCACCATATAAACAAACTGAAAAAAAAACACATGATCATCTCCTTAGATGCCAAGAAAGCATTTGACAAAATCCAATGCCATACAAGGCACATACCTAAACATAATGAAGGCTATATACAGCAAGCCAATAGTCAACATAAAATTAAATGGAGAGAAACTCAATGAAATTCCACTAAAATCAGAGACCAGACAAGGCTGCCCACTTTCTCCATATCTCTTCAATGTGGCAATTGGAGTTCTAGCTAAAGCAATAAGACAACAAAAGGAAATCAAGGGGAACCACATCAGAAAGGAAGAAGTCAAAGTATCACTATTCACAGATGATATGATAGTGTACATAAGTGACCCCCAAAATTCCACAAGAGAACTCCTACAGCTGATAAGCACCTTCAACAAAGTGGCTGGATATAAAATCAACTCAAAAAACTCAATAGCCCTCCTGTATACAAATGACAAAAGGGCTGAGAAAGAAATTAAGGATACTATACCCTTTACAATAGCCACAAAAGTATCTTGGTGTAACTCTAACCAAGCAAGTAAAAGATGTATATGAAAAAACCTTCAAGTCTCTGAAGAGGGAAATTTAAAAATATATCAGAAGATAGAAAGATCTCCCATGTTTGTGGATCAGGAGAATCAACATAGTAAAAATGGTCATCTAACCAGAACAATTTACAGATTCAATGCAGTCCCTATCAAAATACCTACACAATTTTTAATGGCCTTGAAAGATCAATTCTCAACTTCATATGGAAAAAAACCAGAATAGTGAAAACAATCCTGCACAATAAAAGATCTTCCAGAGGAATCTCCATCCTTGATCCCAAGCTGCACTACAGAGCAACAGTAATGAAAATGGCATGGTACTAGCACAGAAATAGGCTGGTTGATCAATGGAATCAACTTGAAGACCAAGAATAAAATCCATACACCTAGGGACATTTAATTTTTGACAAAGAAGACAAATCCATACAATGGGAAAAATAGCATCCTCAACAAATGATGTTGGTCATGAAACTGAAAAACTTCTTCTATAAGGCAAAGAACACTGCCAAGAGACAAAGTGGCAGCCTACAGATTGGGGAAAGATCTCCACCAACCCTGTATGTGACAAAACATATAAAGAACTGAAAAAGTTAAACTCCACCAAACCAAATAATCCAATTTAAAAATGGGGTGCAGAGCTAAGCAGAGAATTCTCAACAGGGGAATTCTAATAGCTGAGAGACACTTGAAGAAATGCTCAATGTCATTAGTAATCAGAGAAATGCAAATCAAAATGACTCAAAAACTCTATCTTACACAAGTCAAAATGGCTCAGATCAAAAACTCAAGTAACAGCACATGATGGCAAAGGTGTGGAGAAAGGGGAACACTTCTCCATTGCTGATTGGAGTGCAAACTTGTACAACCACTCTGGAAATCATTCTGGCCCTTTCTCAGGAAACTGGAAACATAATTCTAGGAGTATTTCTTTAGAGTCAACACACAGAAGCTTTGGTCCCAATGGTGGCCAAGGCTGCACTTCATGCTGGTAACTAAACTTGGTAGTGTGTCACCTAAGTGATACTGGTTTTGAAGGTATAAAGAAGCCATGGACAGTGGCTGAGATTTGACACTGTATCACAAGGCTAGAGTCTCTGAAGAGATGTCAAGAGAGAACATTCAGAGAGATACAGAATCAGTTGTAGTAGAAGGCCCAAGGTTGAAGCAGTCATGAAGAGAAACTGAGGCTTGGCATCATGTGGCAGAGTCAGAATCCATGAAAAGAGACTGGGAGAGGCTATTGGTGAAGGTATAGGCAAGTTGCAGCAGACTAGAATTTTGGAGATGCCAGTACCATGGGACAACTGCCAAGAACAGCAGCAGTGGACGTATCCTGAGACTACAAGACAAGCTACATGCACTGTGCAGGAAAGAACCAAAGAACCCTTTGGACCCCAGAGGATCATGAGTGGATCCCAGACATCAAAAACTGAACATTTTATAGTATTAAGCTTTGGTTTTGATTTTATTTCATTGGGACTGTGCCCTGGTTCATAACTCTTGAAGCAAGAAAGCATTTAACTTCTTTTATATATATAATTTTGCTTTTACAGGCTCCCATAATTACGAGAATTTGGAATTTTATAGATATTCTGAAATTTTAGAGATATTTTGGATATTTTAAGGAAATTAAGCTTCTTATAAAATTATTCTTCTCTCATATATTTCATCCCAACCACAGTTTCCCCTCCCTCCTCTTGGCCCAGTCCCTTCTCTCCTACTCCACTTCCCCTCCTTCATTTCTTTTCAGAAGATAGGAGGCCTCCCAGGGATATCAAGCCAGCATAGTACATCAAGTTGCAATAAGACTAGGCACCTCCTCTCATAGTAAAGCTTAGGCGGTAACCCAGTAGGAGGAAAAGGGTATCAAAACCAAGCAAAAATGTTAGAAACTCAAACCAGGCTGGAACCTGGAGGCAGAAGCCAATGCAAAGGCTATGGAGGGGGCTGCTTACAAGCTTGTTGCCCATGACTTGCTCGGCCTGCTTTCTTATAGAACCCAATCTTGGATGGCACCTTCCACAATGGGCTGCGCCCTCCAATGCTGATCATTAATTGAGAAAATGCCTTACAGCTGGATCTCATGGAGGCATTTCCTTAACTAAGGCTCCTTCATCTCTAGCTTCTATCAAGTTGACACACAAAACCAGCCAATACAGGTCCAGTTCTTGGAGTATCTTTTACCCAGAGGCGTTGTCTATCCTTAATGTGAAAGTGTGTTTCTTGGATGCAGCAGAAGGATGGATTCTGGGTTTGCATGCATTCTGTTAATCTGTCTTTTCATTGGGAAATGGAGACCATGGATATTGGGAGATATCAATGAGCAGTATGTGTTGATTCCTGTTATTTTTGCAGCGGTGATGATGGTGGTGGTGGTGGTAGTGGTTATGGTGGTTACGGTGGTGATGGTCACTTGAATTTTTTATCGTGCCCTTTCTGACAGGTGTAAGATGTAATCTCAGAGTCCTTTTGATTTGCATTTCCCTCATGACTAAGGATGTTGAGCATCTCTTTATGGGATTCTTGGCCTTTCGATGTTCCTCTGTTGAAAATTATCTGTTTAGCTCTGTATCCCCATTTTTAATTGCATTATTTGGTTTGGTGGAGTTTAATTTCTTGAGTTGTTTATATATTTTGGATATTAGTCCTTTGTCAGATGTCGGGTTGGTGAAGAACTTCTCCCAGTCTGTAGGCTGTCATTTTTGTTTTGAAGATTGTGTCCTTTGCCTTACAAAAGCTTTTCAGATTCATGAGGTCCCATTCACTAATTGCTGATCTTAGAGCCTGAACTATTGGTGTTTTGTTCAGAAAGTTGTCTCCTGTACCAAGAGTCCAAGGGTCTTCCCCAATTTTTCTTCTTACAGACTTAGTATGTCTGATTTTATGTTGAGGTCTTTAATCCACTTGGACTTGAGTTTTGTACAGGATGATAAATATGGATCTTTTTGCATTTTTCTATATGTAGACATCCAGTTAGACCTGCACCATTTGTTGAAGATGCTATCTTTTTTTCCATTGTATGGTTTTGGCTCCTTTGTCAAAAATCAAGTGTCCAAACATGTGTGGGCTTATTTCTTGGTCTTCAGTTCTATTCCATTGATCAACCAGCCTATTTCTGTGCTAGTACCATGCTGGTTTTTTTAGTGTTACTCTATAGCACAGCTTAAGAACAGGGAATGGAGATTCTTCTGGAAGGTCTTTTATTGTGCAGGATTGTTTTAGCTTGTCTGGGTTTTTTGTTTTTCTATATGAAGTTGAGAAATTATCTTTCAAGGTCTGTAAAGAATTATGTAGGTATTTTGATAAGGATTGCTTTGAATCTGTAGATAGCCTCTGGTAAGATGGCCATTTTTACTGTTGATCCTCCTGATCCATGAACATGGGAGATCTTTCCATCTTCTGATATCTTCTTCAATTTATTTCTTCAGAGATGAAGTTTTTCATATGTCTTTCACTTGCTTGGTTAGAGTTACACCAATGTACTTTATATTATTTGTGGCTATTGTGAAGGGTGTAGTTTCCCTAATTTCTTTCTCAGCATTTTTGTCATTTGTATACAGGAGGGCTATTGAGTTTTTTTAGTTGATTTTGTATCCAGCCACTTTGTTGAAGGTGTTTATCAGCTTTAGGAATTCTCCTGTGGAATTCTGGGGTTCACTTATGTACCTTATCATATCATCTGTGAATAGCAATACTTTGACTTCCTTTTTTTCCAATGTGGTTCCCTTTGATCTCCTTTTGTTGTCTTATTGCTCTAGCTAGGACTTCAAGTACTAAATTGAAGAGATATGGAGAGAGTGAGCAACCTTGTCTAGTCTCTGATTTTAGTAGAATTTCACTGAGTTTCTCTCCATTAATTTTATGTTGACTATTGGCTTGCTATATATAGCCTTCATTATGTTTAGGTATGTGCCTTGTATGCCTGATCTCTCCAAGACTTTAAACATGAATGGGTATTGGATTTGTCAAATGCTTTTTTTTTCATCTAAGGAGATGATCATGTGACCTTTTTTCTTTCAGTTTGTTTATGTGGCGGGTTATATTAATGGACTTCTGTATATTGAGCCATTCCTGGGTTGAATTCTAACTTGGTCATGGTGAATGATATCTTTGATGTGTTCTTGGATTTGGTTTGAGATTATTTTATTGAGTATTTTTACATCAATGTTCATAGGAGAAATTGGTCTGAAGTTCTCTTTCTTTGTTGAGTCTTTGTGTGGTTTAGGTATCAAGGTGACTGTAGCCTCATAGAATGAATTTGGTAATGTTCCTTCTATTTTTATTTTGTGGAGTAGTTTGAAAAGAATATCAGTATTAGCTCTTCTTTGAATGTCTGATAGAATTATGCGCTGAAACCATCTGTCCCTGAGCTTTTTTTGGTTGGGAGACTTTTGATGACTGTTTCTATTTCTGTAGGAGATATAGTATTTACTTTGTTTGCCTGATCTGGATTCAACTTTGGTAAGTGGAATCTATCAAGAAAATTGTCCATTTCATTTAGATTTCAAATTTTGTGGTGTATAGGCTTTTGAAGTAAAGCCTAATGGTTCTTTGGATTCCCTCACTGTCAGTTGTTATGTCTCCCTTTTCATTTCTGATTTTGTTGATTTGGATAGTGTCTGTCAGCCTCTTAGTTCGGGAAAAGGTTTATTTTGTTGATTTTCTCAAAGAACCGCTCTTGGTTTTGTTGATTCTTTGAAGTGTTCTCTTTGTTTCTAATTTATTGATTTCAGCCCTGAGTTTTACTATTTCCAGCTGTCTCTTCCTCTTGGGTGTGTCTGCTTTTTTTTCCTTAGGGCTTCCATGTTTCATTAAGTTAGTTGCTTGTATAAGATCTTTCCAAACTCTTTACTAAAGCACTTAGTGCTATGAATTTTCCTCTCAGGACTGCTTTCATTGTGTCCTATAAATTTGGGTATGTTATAGCTTCATTTTTACTGAATTTTAGGAATTCCCTAATTTCTTTATTTCTTCTCTTACCTGGTTGTTACTGAGTAGAAAGTTATTCAGTTTCCGTATGTGTAGGATTTTTGCTATTTCTGCTGTTTTAAGGTCCAGCTTTAGTCCATGGTAGTCTGATAGGAGTCAAGGCATTAGTTTAATCTCCTTGCTCTTGTTGAGACTTGCTTTGTGACCCACTATATGGTCAATAGGAAAAGGTTCCATGAGGTGCCCAGAAGATGGTATAATCTTTTCTGTTTGGGTGAAAACTCCTGTAGATATCTGTTAGGTCCATTTGATTCATGACATTGACTAGTGTCATTAATTCTCAATTTGGCTTCTGTTTTGTTGATGTATCCTTTGGTGAGAAGGGGTAATTGAAGCCTACCACTATTAATGTGTGGGGATTGTTGTGTAATTTAGCTTTATTAATATTTCTTTTACAAATGTCACTGTCCTTGTATTTGGGGCATAGATGTTCAGAATCATGAGGTCATCCTGGTCGAATTTTCCTTTGATGAGTATGAATGATCCTTCCTCATCTCTTTTAATTTTGGATGAAAGTCTATTTTATTATATATATTAGAATGGCTACTTCAGCTTGCTTCTGTGTCCACTTGCTTGGAAGACCTTCTTCCAGTCCTTTACTCTCAGGTAACAGGTAACGTCTATCTTTCTGGCTGAAGAGTCTTTCTTGTATGCAGCAGAATGTTGGGTCCATTCTGTTGTGGTTAATTTATAAGTAGGGCCTAATGTTTATTAGCCCTATAGTTATTATTACAGCAGTATTTTCTAAGCTGCTATCAATCAATGAAACACAGACACATTATATTTTTAAATAGCCATAGTTATCCTAGGGCAGGGCAGATATTAATCCCTTAAACTACCTTCTATACCTCCTTGCTCCAATCCCATGCCATCTGCTTCAAATAATTTCTATCAAGCTACCTCCCATCCATAATCCCAAATACTGGGCCAAATCTCTATCCATGCAAGCCATTTGATTCTTCATCCACCTAACCCATGGTGCCGGCCTTCCTCCTTCCTGCTCTTCTCTTCCAGTCTCCTCCCCTCTCTTCCGGTCTCTCTTCCAAAAACCCTTGGACCTTAGCCATGCCTATTCCATTTGCCCTGCCTAGGTGTGATGGCTTTTTATTGGTCAAACATGAACAAGGTTTTAGGCAATGTTACAAACATTTTGTGGTACATGAGTCTGCTCATTTGAGAAGACCAGACCAACCTTCAACACATTCTGTTAGCTTTTCTTTTTATTGGAGAGTTGAGACAATTGATGTTGAGAGAGATTAATGACCAATGACTAGTCAGTCCTTTTATTTTGATGTTTGTTGTGGTAGTGTGTTCATGTGCTTGTCTTAATTTTTGTTTTGCTAAAGTGAAATTATCTATTTCCTGTGTTTTCCTGGGTGTAGTTAACCTCCTTGGGTTGGAGTTTTCCTTCTACTATCTTCTGTAGGGCTGTATTTGTGGATCAGTATTATTTAAAATTGTTTTTGTTGTGGAATATTTTGTTTTCTCCATCTATGATTTTGCTGGTTATAGTAGTCTGAATTGGCAGCTGTAGCCTCCTAGGATTTGCAAGACATCTGCACAAGCACATCTGGCTTTTATGGTCTCTGCTGAAAAGTCAGTGTGCTTCTGATAGGTTTGCCATTGTATGTTACTTGGCTTTTTTCTCTTGCCATTTCTAATATTTTTCTTTGTCCTGTATATATTGTGTTTTGGTTATTATGTAGCAGGAGGATTTTCTTTTCTAGTCTATTCTATTTAATGTTCTGTAGGCCTCTTGTATATTTATAGGCATCTCTTTAAACTGGGAAATTTTTCAATGATTTTGTTGAAAATATTTTCTGGGTCTTTGACCTGGGCATCTTCTCTCCTCAATTTCTATTATCCTTAGGTTTCATCTTCTCACGGTGTCCTTGGTTTCTTGGATGTTTTGTGTCAGGAATTTTTTAGGTTTAACATTATCTCTGATGGTTCCATCAAATTCTGCAATTCTATTTTCTACACCTGAGAATCTTTCCTCTAGCTCTTGTATTCTGTTGATGATGCTTATCGCTGCAGTTCCTGCTTTCTTCTCTAGGTTCTCTCTTGCCAGGATTTCCTCAGTTTGTGCTTTTATCAGTTTTCATTTTAATCTTCAGATCTTAAACTGTCTTATTGATTTTCTTCACCCGATTGTTTTTATTTTCCTGAATTTCTTCCAGTGATTTCTTCATTTCCTCTCTATAGGCCTCTGCCATAGCCTCTCTAAAGTCCTCAATCTATTTGACTGTATCTTTGTGTATTTGTTTATGGATTTTATTCACATCCTCAATTATCATCTACATAAGGAAACACTTGAGTTTTCTTGTATTTCAGTTGTGTTAGAGTTTCCAGAGATGACTGCCTTGGGATAACTGGGTTCTGGAGCTGCCATATTATTTTTGCTTTTGTTGTGTTTTTACACTGGCCATTAGCCATCTTGCTGTCTTTGACATTGGGTGGTAGTTTCTGGTGTTCTTCACTTGGCCATTGAGAGCAGCTCATAAGTGACTATAGGTTGAGATTCCTCTCCTGGGGTGATCAGGGAACTCTTTAGGTGGATCAGGTGGGTGACCTGAGGTCAGATCAACCTGTGTTCCACAATATGGTGTCTCCTCTCAGCAGGGAGACTCAAACACTGGTGTTTTGTAGCCCACAGCTCCAACTGAGACACAGAGTTCAGGTGCTGCATGCTGCTACTAGGCATGTTGCTAGACCTTGGAGCCCGTGTCCACGCCTGCATGGACCCAGGAACTTTCCATGGATTGGCCCAGTGACCTGAGGGCAGATCCACTTGTGTTCCAGACTGTGGGGGTCTCCTCTGGGCTAGAAGATCCAGACACTGGCATTCTGTAGCCCACATTTCAGTCTGAGACACAGAGCTCAGGTATTACGTGCCAACTGCCGGGCATGTGGCTAGACCTTGGAGCCCATACCTATACCTGTGTGGACTGAGGGGCTTTCTGTGGTTTGGCTGGGTGACCTGAGATCTGATCCACTTGTGTTCCAAACCATGAGGTCTTCTCTGGGCTAGAAAACCCAGACACTGATGTTTTGTAGTTACCAGTTCAGTCTGATACAGAGTGCAGGCGAGTGGCTAGACTTTGGAGACTGAGCACACACTTGAAGGAACCCAGGTAATTTTCTGTGGATTAGCCGGGTGACCAAAGGCTGGACTCACCCGTGCTCCACAGTGTGGACCCCTGTCACCTGGGAGTCACCAGCACTGGTATTTTGTAGCTCACAGTCTGGTCCTTAGGTTGCTGTGCAGTCACTACTGTCCTGCTGATCACACATGGTGTGTGGTCAGTATTGCCATCTTTGCCTTCTCTTTGAGTTTTCGTCATTGATTCCATTTCCAATTTCAGTGCTTGAACTATTTTATTCATATCCTTTAACTATATATTTTTTTAATTTCTTTAGAGGATTTACTCATTTCCTCTTCAAGGATCTCTATCACAGACTATTTTAAGGTCTTTTTCTTGTGCTCAGCTATGGTACAATAGTCCATGCCTACTATAATGGGGTTGTAGGGCTCTAGTGCACACACACTGTCCTGTTACTGTGTTTTTACACTGATGTCTAGGCATGGGTTTGGGAAGATTATAATTCTAGGTACTGATATCTGGTCTTGTCTTTGTTGGGTTGGTCTCTTGTTCCTTGTGTTGCCTGGTAGTTAATCCTTCTGGTATCCTAAGAGGTGTCAGAACAGGGGTTCCAGATAAAATTTATTTCTAGGTATTGGGAGCTGACACTTAGAAGTGGGGATTGGCTAGGAAGGGGGAGTAAAAGGGTTCATAGCAGAGAGGGAAGTAGAGTGTTCTACCAGAATCTGCTTAGTTGTGAATGAGGAAAGGCAGTAGTAGGGGTCTGCTACAGAGCTGGAGATGAGGCTGGGGAATTGTATTTGGAGGAATAGAGGAAAAGGTGACTATCTTCAGGTAGCCTACCTGCTTCCCTCCCTAGAGTGGCCTGCAGGCTCCCAGGGCACGCTTGCTGGAATTGGGGATTGGAATAAAGCAAGGAGTGGAGAAAAGGAAGAAAGGAAAATCTAGGTGACTGGCTGGAAATGGAAGAAAGACAAGCCATAGCAAACGTTCTGCTGCAGAGCTGGGAAGGACTGGAGGATTGGGTTTGGAGGAGCAGAAGAAAAGGTGAAGGTCTACAGTTAGTCTACCTGCTTCCCTGTCCAGGGTAACCTGGGAGTTCATGTCTTGTTTTCACATTTACTTATTTTGTGTATATGTGTGCTCATATATGTTGTAAATGTGGAAGCCAGAAGATAACCTGTAAGAGTCAGTTCTTTCCTTCTAACATTTGTGTTTTGGGGATCAAATTCAGGTTGTCAGGCTTGGTGGCAAGTGCCTTTAATAAGTGAGCCAACTTCTCAGTCTGTGTTTGTCTTTTGATAGATGAATTTAATCATCACATTTGAAGCACCATTTTACAAAAGAATTATGCACTGTGATTTTGATTTACATCTATAATACAATGTTTACTCAACATATACAATAATCAGGGTCACATATCACATAACAGAATAAGAAAATCACCATAGAAAACAAAAGGCACTAAAAATTAATATTTTTCATGATACTCTCAACAAACTGGATGTAGAGATTATAGCACCTTAATTTATCAGTGACTTTATATGTATGACAAGCCAGTGAATACCATCATTATCAATGAACTCTGAACAAAATCCAGAGCTTTTCCCTTAAGATCAAGAACAACAATATCCCTACTTGGAATTTATATTCATCATAAAACTGAACGTTTGAGCCAATGAAGAGAAATAAAAAGGCATCTAAACAAAAAGACAAAATTGTTTGTATATGCTGTCACTCTGAATAGAAGAAAAATTGGTAGCATGGATGAAACTAGAAGACATTTTGTTATGTGAAAATAAGCCAGACACAAAAATTTAAAATAATGCATTATCATATTTAAATATGCATGTAGCTGGGCATGGCAGTGTACACATATAATCTCAGCACTTTGGAGGCAGAGGGTCTCTGTGAGTTCAAGGTCAGGGTGGTCTACACAGTGAGTTCCAGAGCTAAACAGTGGGACTTTCTTTAAAAGAGGGAAGGGATATGATCACATGGGAGGAAAACACTGTAATTGTGGATACCAAAAGCTAAGAGTTACTGTTTATGGGTTACCGTTAAAGATTATAAGCTTTCAGTTACAAAATGAGCAACTTAGGAGTGCAGTTAGTAAATACAGTTAATAATGTGCTTTACCTGAATTGTCTAAGATAGTAAAAAGCTTTCCCAGGACTCAGGGAGGCAGATACAGGTGGATCTCTGTGAGTTCGAGGCCAGTCTGGTCTACAAAGCAAGTCCAGGACATCCAAGGACACACAGAGAAACCACATCCTGAAAAACTAAACACCAAAAACAAAAGCAAAAAAGCAAAGTCCTTCATAATACCAAAACCAAATTACTATATTACATTTTAATAAACCTAATAATTGTTTCATGGTGTATACATATGTTCTATAGAATCTTGTACATCTTAAATATATTTTAAGACTGGAAAGTCATTAAGTGCAAATATTAAAAACATCTAAAATACTGAAAATGCAAAAATTGTCAAAACACGTTTATAAAAGTCAAGAAAGCCACATTTCAGTTAGTATACAAGATCTTAAGACATAGAAATAATCCCCATGTTCTATACACAAATTTCCCAAATGTGAATCACTTCATGTTTATTGAATGTTGGTGACTAATGTAATTAACTACTTTCCAACATTTCATACTTTCACAAAGTCCTCCACTGTGATACTGTAGGTAATCATCAAAGCACGGAGCAGAAATACAACGTTCCACATTGTATGCCAACAGAGTTTCTCTCACATACCTATAAAAAGCCCTAGTAACAGTGAAGGCTTTCCAGGGTTCAGCACTGTGAAGCTTCAAAGTGAGTTTATGTGAGCTGGGTTTTGAGCATTCTGATCACTTCCCAGACTCTCTATGCGCATGACACATCTCTGCAACATGAGTTCGTTCATGTTACAACAGAGATATAAGTAACCACTTTATAATGGCTTACACTGATAAGCTTTCTTGCCACTGTGAATTTGAATGCACTGCTAAAGCAATAGAACTTCCTAGAGCAGTGTCTTCATCCCTTCCAACCAACGAACTTATCTCAGGGTTTCCACGTGTTCTGTAAGATGAGGACGACTGAAGGCTACTCCATAACTTCTACATTCATAGGTTTTCTCTCCACTGTGAATTCTTCCATGTTTACTTAGATGTGAGTAAACAGCAAAAGCTTTCCCACACTCCCTACATTCATAGGGCTTCTCTCCAGTGTGCGACCGCATGTGACTGTGAAGGTAGGAGGAGCACGTAAACGCCTTCCCACACTCGTTACACTCAAAGGGCTTCTCTCCAGTGTGAGTTCTCAAATGTGCAATAAGATAGGAGGAAGAAGCAAAGGCCTTTCCACACTGGTCACATTCGTATGGCTTCTCTCCTGTGTGACATCTCGTATGTTCAAGGAGGCCTGAAGATGTAGTGAAGGCTTTCCCACACTCCTTACAATTATAGGGCTTCTCTCCAGTGTGAGTTCGTATATGTTTTGTAAGACCAGAGCGCACAGTGAACGCTTTGCCACATTCCTCACATTTATGGGGTTTCTCTCCTGTGTGAATTCTTACATGTTTACTTAAATGTGAGGAAACAGTGAAGGCTTTCCCACATACCTTACATATGTAAGGCTTCTCTCCGGTGTGAGTTCGTATATGATTATGAAGGTACGAAGAACATGCAAATGCTTTTCCACACACATTGCACTCGAAAGGATTTTCTCCAGTGTGTGTTCGCACATGTTTAGTGAGGCTTGTGCGCTCAGTGAAGGCTCGGCCACACTCCTTACATACATAGGGTTTCTCTCCAGTGTGAGTCCGCATGTGAATGCAAAGATAAGAAGAACACGTAAACGCTTTCCCACACACTTCACACTCAAAGGGCTTCTCTCCAGTGTGTGTTCTCAAGTGTGTAATAAGAGTTGAAGAAGAAGCAAACGCTTTTCCACAGTGATCACACTCAAAGGGCCTCTCTCCCATGTGACTTTTCATATGTTTAATAAGGCCTGAGGTTGAAGTGAAGGCTTTCCCACACTCCTTACATTCGTACGGCTTCTCTCCAGTGTGTGTTGGTAAATGTTTGCTAAGGCCAGAGCGCCCTGTGAAGGCTTTGCCACAGTCCTTACATTTATAGGGCTTTAGTCCAGTGTGGACCCGAAGGTGATCATTAAGACATGAGGAGTTTCTAAAGCATTTTCCACAAACCTTGCATTCAAAGGGCTTCTCTTCAGTGTGAGTCTTTAAGTGCTGAGTTAGTGGGTAACACCTAGAAAAGGCTTTCCCGCATTCCTTACACTGGTAAGGTTTCTCCCCAGTGTGAGTACGCATATGAATGTTAAGGTTGGCAGGATATTTAAAGCTTTTCCCACATTCCTTACACTCATGGGCTTTTTTTCCAGTGTATGGTAGACCATTCCCAGCACGGTTCAGGCCACCACATTGTATCCATTTAAAGTATTTGTCTTCGCTGTGGCTTCTCCCAGGTGCCTGAAGGATTGACTGACTATTAAAGGCTTGCTGAAATTCACTGGATTCAAGAAATTTGGTTTGTATACATTTTGTCTGATAAGCAGCACTTGCAATCATACTCGAGTCTTTTCCTTTGTCTTCCTCTTCCTTTGCAGAAGAGGCTTCCTTAGGCTGAGTACAAAAGATTTGTCCACACTGAACATCTTCATAAATGTCTCCTGAGTTTTGAGTATTTATGCGGGTCAGACTGCATGAAGGGTCTTTGAAGATTTCTCCAGGTGGCTTAAAGTCACAGAACTCCTTTCCATTGTGGCTATTTGACTGTTGATTAAAAAATAAGATATTAAACTTTTTCCAAATGTATTAGTTAGTATGCCTCACTCACCTGGCACAAGAACATGAGGAGGATGGTGGGTATTCCCATTTTAATTACACGTACTTACTCAATGTGAATAAAAAAATCCTATTGCAAGAATCTTATGCCATCTGCTCTAACTCTGAAAGGCTTCTACCTGCCGAGGTTCTGCTTCTGGCCTCAGAGTGTCCAGACACCATCGTACACTAGGCTGGAGGAAAGGAAGCTTAACCAGGCCCGTGCGCTACACAGGAGCTTGGTCCAGCAGTGAGAAACACCCTTCTCTGAGACGGTTTTCAGTGAGACAGCTCTCCTTTACTGGGGGATAAACCTTGGAGAAGAGGGCAGAGGTTTTCGGGGTGCGTGTACATCACTGGCTGGGACTGAGGTGCTGGGAATGCTACATTTGCATGGAGGGGAATTGCAGGTGCGAGCTGGAGCACATCTCGATCTTACTCTTGTTCCAGGCTGGCTCCCCCGGTCACATGACTCATCTGCCCCACAAGCTTCCTGTGCTTTCAGGAAATTGTTTTAAAAGCCCAATGTCTATAACTATAGGTAGGAATAAGTGCTTACAGAAACTCAAATTTCAAACTAGGATTAGAACTATTTCTAGATACTACTCCTGTGGATGTTAGCTACTTCTCTCTAGCATCTCTTTATTTGTAAGCATTTTAATGATATTTACATGAAATATTCAGTCTATTTCAATGAAGAAAATATGAAATATCTCTTATAACTCTTACCAGTTGTATCGCATTTGACATTTTTAACTGAAAAATATCCTGCTGAAACACTGTCCCTCTGGTGTTAAGTTGCATAGCCCATTCTGAAGTTAAATAACAAACAAAAATGTAAGTGCTTCCACAGTAAAATAGAAACATTAACAATTATATATCTCATTTGAATTTGTTCATTTTCATATTAAACAGGTTAAAAATAAAGCTATGTTATATATTAGCAACTTGGCTAGGTCTAAGATTTTACACACTGAGAATACAGGTTCATGTCAAAATAAAAGAGGCCCCAGGGGCTGGAGAGATAGCTTAGCATTAAGAACATTTGCTGTTCTTGTTTAAAAATAAGTAAGTAAAAGACCCAGATTCAGTCCCCAGAATTCACATCAGACAACTCAATCACTGTGAGTCAAGTTCCAGAGGACCAGATACCCTCTTGTGGCAACCACAGGCATCTGCATGCACATGGCATATACTGACTCACACCAGCCCATATGCACACAACAAAAATTAAAACGATAATAAATATTTTTTAAAGAGGTCCTGGATCCAGTAGTAAATACTAATGATGATAATGATAATAACATGAAGCGCAATTACAAAGAGAATAGGCAGTCAAAAATTTAGAAATAATTAACTTTGAAATTTAAATGCCCTGGCTAACAGAGACAGTATTATTAGGGAAAGAAGAAAGATTTGGACAACTGAGCTTGAAACAGTCTAAATAGATGGAAAGTAATAAAATATAGAGGTATGAAGATCTAAAACTTTCAAGTCCAATGGCCTCAGCCTTCTAACTCAAGTTTTCTCTCAGTGGTAATATACCTTAACGGTAGAGCACTTCCTTAGCCTTTGTGCTGACCACGGGATGAGGAGGAGGGTCCCTACCACATTCCAAACAGAATAAACTCCCAAGCAGTTACCTTGGTGAAGTCCTCTCTCGACTACTCTCAACTCTTCGGCCTCCAAACAAGAGCTCAATTTGGATTTGATGAGCTGACATCCTGCACATGAGGACAGATGCATTCATGAAAGCAGATCAAGCAAGAAAGGGTGGATATACCTTTCCATGACATAGAAACTATGGTTCCAATGACAGCAATGAACTGCTGCTAAAGACCCCAATATGTAAGTACACCTTTTATGTTCAAGAGGAACTGACTTATTACCCTTAAAGCCTAAAGTGACAGTTACAAGGATAAGACAAAACACTAACACTGGGCAGTGGGATGGTTCACCGGGTACAAGTGCTTGCCACTAAGCTTGGCCACCTGTTTACATGCCTGGAACATGGTGGGAAGAAAGAACTGGCTCCTCCAAGTTGTCTACTTACTTTTAGATGTACACAGTGATAAACAAAAATTAGTGTAAACAACATTTTTAAGCACTAATATTAATCAAATGCAAAAGAAAGTGAAAGAAAGGAAATTGAGATAGGTTTCCACTGTATGGTCTTAGCTGCCCTTGGCCTAAACTTTGTAAATCAGGCTGGCCTTGAACTCACAGGGACATGCCTGTCTCTACTTCCTGGAGAGGTAGGATGAAGGGCATGTGCCACTAAATCTACAAAATCCTTGTTATCATGAAGAAAAAGGCACACTAGTAGTTCAATATTGCAGTGCGCTAGAATCATGAGGGAAAACAGAGATGATCAGAGCACCAAACAGTATTTCAGACTCAGTTTGTCTAAGATAGTCTGATAATTTCCTTTTAGTACTGCACAGTAGCAATACTGGTGATGTTAGGGTTGTGTTTTAAGACGCAACAGAATAGATTAAAACACAACAGGGCAGAGTATGAGCTCACGCACACTCTTTCTGTCTCTATCTGTCTATCTCTATCTCTCTGTGTCTCTCTCTGTCTCTCTGTCTCTCTCTCCCTCTCCCCCCTCTCTCTTTCCTTCTCTCTCTCTCCCTCTCTCCCTCCTCTCTTCTCTCTCCTCTGTTTTTCGCTTTGTTTTGTTTCTTGAGAAGAGTTTCTCTATGTAGTCCTGGCTATTCTGGAGCTCACTATGTAGACCAGACTGATTCAAATAAGATTCTCCTGCCTCTGCCTTCCTAATACTGAAATTAAAGGCATGCACCACCATGCCCAGCCCTTTGGTATTTTCAACTGTCCTTATAGCTACCATCACTCATCCTAAACACAGAAAATTTATAGGTGTGATGGCTCAGCAGGTAAAGGTGCTTACAGCAAAGCCTGACAACCTAAGTTCTATCCCTGGAT
Organism: Acomys russatus; assembly: GCF_903995435.1. Lineage (NCBI taxonomy): Eukaryota > Metazoa > Chordata > Mammalia > Rodentia > Muridae > Acomys > Acomys russatus. The sequence goes on from NC_067150.1 coordinate 14,749,419, forward strand.
CCCCCATGATAGAATGAGAGAGATCACTCCCAAAAGTTGTCGCCTGAACTCCATTTGTGGGCTATGATACACACAAACGTGTGCACGTGCACATACATGCATGTGCACACACATACAACATAAAATAATAAACTGTAATTAGAAACATATACGTATTTTTGTTCTATAAGAGTCTACAGGGAATGAGGGGAACCTCACCTAATGTGGCCAGGTTCTGGAAGTTCTCAAGCATCACCTCTCTGTAAAGGTTCCTTTGTTGTGTGTCCAATAAAGTCCATTCCTCCTCAGTGAAGTCTACAGCCACATCCTCAAAGGTCACTGACTCCTACAACCACACACACTTGGATTTGAACCAACATCTCCATCCAAGGCCACAGGAGACTGAGGATAGGAACTCAATGGCTACAACAGAGTTGGAAGTTCTCCAGCAGCCTATGCCAGGGGTCAGGGAATAGCTCCAGCTACTCTTTATAATCATCTCACCCACTTTTTTTTTCTCACGATAGAGTTTCTCTGTGTAGCCTTGGCTATCCTGGACTCGCTTTGTAGACCAGGCTGGCCTCAAACTCACAGCGATCCGCCTGCCTCTGTCTCCCTGAGTGCTGAGATTAAAGGCGTGCGCCACCACACCTGGCTCCATCTCACTACTATTAATTTTCACTTTCATGTCTTATTTTTAAAGACAGAGTAGAGTTGGCCAGGTTGGCTGGCCCTAAATTCTCTATTTTCCCACTTTTACCTACCCAATGCTGGAATTAAAGGCATGCACCACTGTGCCTGGGCTTCATTCCTATGTCTTTCCCGACACATCTCATTATCTCACCTATAACCAGACCAGATGTTCTTTCTCGTTTATTTCCTTCTATTTAAACACATTAAACCTACTGTATCCACTTGATAAATGCTAAGAAGTGAATAAAGTCTTTCAGAAAGCAAAACATTCACCCCCTCTATCAACTGTCAGAATACAGTAAAATCAGAAATACATAATGATGTCATGAGGACGAAGATTAAGTACAAACTACTGAACTGCTGAAATGACTTTCACAATAATCCTAAACCAATATAAAATGTTACTTTTCTCATTGATATGATAAATATATGACCAGAAGCAACATCAGGGAGAAAAAAATGTGTTCTGGCTTGCAGTTTGAGAGGATGTAGCCATGAAGAAACACAACTAATCACTCAGACCTTGAATGAGGTTTTATTTCCTTCCAGAAGCTCTAGCGGCATAAAGTCGGCCTACATGGAAATGTGTCAGCCTTATGGGTATAACGGCAGGCTACGCTTTACTCACACCTGGTAACTACTTCTCCAGCAGTCAGACACCATCCTTTCCATCTCTGTCTTTTCACTGTGAAAATAGCTTGGGTTCCTAGAAAATAAGCCTAGTAGGAAAAGGAAAAAGAAACCAGATTAGCCATAATTCTGACATTTCCATACATGGCTGTCATCCTGTCCTAAGCTTATCAAAATTCCCGTATAGTCCAACACAAGAAACCAATCTCTCTCTCCCTCTCCCTCTCCCTCTCTCCCTCTCTCCCTCTCTCCCTCTCTCCCTCTCTCCCTCTCTCTCTCTCTCCCTCCCTCTCTCCCTCCCTCCCTCCCTCCTTTCTTCCCTCTACCACTTTCTCTCTCATTTCACATACATACAGGACTACCACACAGTGCCAGAGCAATCAAACTCAAGAAAGGAATGGTGAGCAGCACTGCCCATGAGGACAAGTATATCAGTCTTAGTTTACAGGTAATCAACAGTAAGCCCTAGAAACATGACCTCTTAACTACTGCCCATGGTGGAGGGACTCGTGAAATCAAGTAGCACCCATGACCAAAGTACACATCTCATCAAGCTGGCTTACAAAACAGACAACTTCAGCAACTCTGGCCAACTTCATCAACTGTATTAGTTATTTTTCTCATTGCTGTGATAAAAAAAAATACTCAACAAGAAGCAACTTTGGGGACTGGAGACGGCTGAGTTGTAAAGAGCACTTGTTGCTTTTGCAGAGGACCCATGTTCAGTTCCCAGCACCTACACAGTAGCTCACAACCATCCATAACTCCAGTTCCAGGAAATCTAATGCCCTTTTATGATGTCCAAAGGCACCAAAAGCATGCATGTAGTCCATAGACTACATGCAGGCAAAACATACATGAAAATCAAAAAATAAAAAGCACTTAAGGGAAAGTTTATTATGGCTTATAGTTCAAGAGGGTATAATACTTGAAATATACTGGAACACTCTCTTCCGGAATTTGAAGGACACAACGAGTCAGTTATACTCGTAAGTGGCCCCTGGTGATCTTCCCTCTGTAGGAGAAGGCATGGCAGCAAGAGTGGGAGGCTAGCTGATTATACTGCGTTAGTAGTCAGGAGACAGAGAATGAACAGGAAGTAGGGCTAGGCTATAAGGCCTCAAGGCCCATGCACCACTGAGCTACTTCCTCCAGCAAAGCTCCACTTCCTGAAAGTTCAACAACCTTTCCAAACAACACTACAGGGTACCGAGGGTTCCAATAAGTCACTGAGGTAAAAGCCTCCCTGAATGGGCAGAATGACTAGTCAAGCCCAGAGCACTAACACCTATTCTGTCTGTACAAGGAGCACATGACACATGAGCCAGACTTACCATGGGACAAACTGATGGCTTCCATCCTGTAAGGGCAATGGTGAAATACACTGGAACGCTCTCTTCCAGAAACCGAAGGGCACGTCTGGGCAGTTTATACATATAAGTGGTCAGTAGTGAGCTTTCTTCTCTCTACAGTGTTACTTGCATTCTTGAAGACATGGATGATCATCATCAATTATCTATTAATCATCAAGCATCATAATTAGCTCTTTCTCTTTATGATAGGTGAAAGCCACTAAAAATGGTAACACGTGGGCTGGAGAGATGGCTGAGCAGTTAAGAGCACTTGCTGCTCTCCCAAATCTGAGCTCAGTTTTCAGCACCCATGTGGAGCTGATTACAACCACCTGTAATTCCAGCTCCACTTAATCAGACACCTCTTCTGCCTCTGTAGGTACTTTCATACACAAGGAATGCATTCACACAGACACACACACAAACACACACACAATCATAGACATAATAAATATAAAAACAAACTTAAAGATTAATTATCCTAAGGCTTCAAGGGCTCCCATCATTAGCAACATTTATGTTTTAAAAACTTAGATGGGGGAACTGGGGGGACAGTTCAGTGGTTAGAGTGCTGACTGCTTTTATAGACGAGCTGGGTTTAGTTCCCAGCACCTACATGGTGACTCACAACCAGCCATAACTTTGGTTACCCTCTTTGGTCTTCTATAAACACCTGGCACACATATGGTACATACACATGCAGGCAAAGCATTCATACTCATAAAATAAAGAAACAAAAATTTTTTAAAGCATCCAGATTCATTCAGGACCAGTGAGATGACTCAGCAGGTCAAAGTGCTTGCTGGTAGGCACAGAAGCCTGAGTACAATCTCTGACCCATAAGGTAGAAGGAGAAAATCAACTCTTGAAAGTTGTCCTCTGACCTCCACACTCATGCCGTGGCATAACACATACTAAATAAATAAATGTAAAAACAGGTTCATTTTTTAAAAATGAACAAGACCTAGAAAAAATATGCACTTATTCGAATTATCTACTTAGAGATGTACTAAAGCTTTAGGCACTTTGACTTACATTCTGATGTGGTAGATGGCACTCCTCAGTGGGAGCACCACGGAAAGACTCTGTAAATTAACGCCTGGCTTACTTTTGCTCTAGATTAAAACTAGAACATCACATTGTGCTCTTTGTTTATTTTGTTAGTTGAACCAAGTCTCTCACAGCCCAGGCTGGTTTCCTACTCAATATAAGCTGAGAATGACCCTGAATCCCTGACCATCCCGCCAGGGTTTCCTAGGCACTGGAATGATATGTACCTATCACTACCGTGGCCAGCTTCACCGTGGCCAGCTTCAGTAAAGTTTTACCAAGAAAGTCTGACTAGGGGGCTGCCAAGATGGCTCAGTGAGTAAAATGTTTGCTGCACAGCCTGGCAATCTGAACTTGATTCCTAAAATCCACATAAGGGTAGAAGGAGAAAACCAAGTACAAATTTGTTTTCTGTCTTCTTCGTGCTAACCATGGCACACGCACGCATGCACAAACACACACACACACACACCAGAAACAATAACAATTCATAGTTATATTGATTTTAAAAAGACATTTAGGAGCTGGGGAAATGGTTCAACAATTAAGACATGTATTGCTCTTATAAAAAGGACCCAAGTTTAATTCCCAGAACCCACATCAGGAGGAACACAACCACCTGTAACTCCAGTTCCAGGATATTCAACACTCTCTTCTCAGGACCTGCACTCACATGCACAAACCCCCATGAAGACAAATATACACATACATAATTAAAAGTAAAAAAAAAATCTGAAAGTCAGACTATATCTGAGGCACTAACAAAGTCAAATACAGTCCCTGTCTATAAACACTGAGATGCATCTTCTGAGCTCTGTTTCTGCTCTTAACAGAGGGTAGAAACCACAGCATAAGGTATGCTGGCTAGTTTTCTGTCAACTTGGTACAAGCTAGAGTCACCTTAGAAGAGGTAATCTCAATTAAGAAAATGCCTCTGTAAGACGGGGCTGTAGGTGGGGGGTGGGGCCACAGGGGCAGGCAGATCTCTGTAGTTCGAGACCAGCCTGATCCACAAAGTGAGTCCAGGACAGCCAAGTCTACAACAGTCTCAAAATAAAATAAGTGTGTCAAAAGGCTAGAGAGACAGTTCAGGCAGTATGAGGACCTAAGTGTTATCTCTAGTACCGATGTAAAAATTGCCAGGCATAGTGTTATGTAGTTGAAATCATGAACTAGGAAGTCAGAGACAGGAGGATCCCTGGGAATCCTTGGCCAGACAGTCTAGCCTAATCATTAACCTCCAGACAAAGAGAGACCCTGTTTCAGAAGATGGATGGCATTCCTAAATATGACACATGAGATTGTTCTCTGGCCTTCACATGTACACACACACACACACACACACACACACACACACACACACGGATCCATCCACAAAGAAATATGTACATATACACATGTCCATTAAAAAAAAGAAATGTGCCAAATCAGTGCTCATACAAGATGTTATTAATGTCATGCCATACCTGTAGTCCTAGAGAAAGACAGGTGAAATAATAATGTCTTCTTCAAACATTAGCTGGCAAAATTATTGAGGTACTTCAGCTTTGATCTGAAACAAAGAGTGAACATGTGGGTACTAGGAATCAAACCCAGGTCCTCTGGAAGAGCGCCAGTGTGTACTTTGAGTCATTGAGTCATTGTTTGTTTGTTTGTTTGGGGGTTTTTTGGGGGTTTTGAGGGAGGTTGGTTTGGTTGGTTGGTTGGTTGGTTTTTCGAGACAGGGTTTTTCTGTGTAGCCTTGGCTGTCCTGGACTCATTTTGTAGACCAGGCTGGCCTCGAACTCACAATGATCTGCCTTCCTCTGCCTCCCGAGTGCTGGGATTAAAGGCGTGCATCACCACACCCGGCTTTATCAAGTCAATTTGTAAAAGACAAAAACTGATTTATAACGCCAGATGCCAAGGCAAGAAAGGACAGTGAGTTCAAGGCCAGCATGGAAAAAAAGAAAACAGAAAAACTCCATCTTCCATACAGTAAAACAAAACAAAACAAAAAAAAAACACCACAATTCATTATCTGAGACAGGATTTCTCTTGTAATCCTTTGTAGTCCTGGCTGTTTTGGACTTGCTCTGTAGACCTGGCTGGCCTCGAACTTACAGAATTCTGCCTGCCCCTGCCTCCCAAGTGCTGGGATTACAGGCGTGCACCACCACGCTGGGCCCAAGAGCCAATTTATTCTTATTTGTTATTATGCTGAGCATGTATTTGGAATATTTTAGGGCAATACCTACTGTGACTATTATGAAATTCAGGTAAGTACACAGTTAAGAGTGAAGCATACCAACTTCTCCATTTTAATTCTTTAAGACTATACAGACAGGTTTAAATTAGATAGGAGAAGGAGATCCAAGATGGCAGCACTGATCACACACTACTCCTGATTAGCAGGACAAGCAGCACAGTGACCTAAAGACCAAACTGAGATCTACAAAACACCAGTGCTGCTGCTTCCCAGGTAAGAGGGATCCACACTGTGTGGAGCATGGGTGAGTCCAGCCCCTGGCCACACAGCTAACCCACAGAAAAATCCAGGGGACAGATCACATTAGCCACCATCTTAAGAAGGACTGTGGGATATCCGTGCAGCTCTCACCGCCCGTCTACTGCTTGCAGGATCCAGGTCAGGGAGCGGACAGGCAGAACTAAGTGCCAGCACTGGCCACAATCCACATTAGCTGCCTCCCAAGAAAGAGTGTGGGACACCAAAGCACCTTGGGGCTCTGATCTCTCAGACCCCCTAGCTGCTTGCCGTCCAGGCTGAGCAGAGATTTAAACGGGCCACAATCCACATTAGCTGCCATCCTGTGAGCAACTTCAGGCCTGGGTCTACATCCACCGGCCCGCCTGAAGCACACTGCTCTGATACAGCTAGGGCACAGAGCTGACAGGCTGAGCAAAGACCCTGCCGGGCCAAACCCCAGATTAGCTGCCATGCCCAACTGGGGCACAGAGCAAATAAGCAGAGCCCTGCCATCTCAAAAAGGACTGTAGGGCACTTGAACAGCTTTGGGCTTAGAAATCTATCAGCCCATTCCTGTCCTGCCTGACCCAACTGGAATACAGACAGGGAACCCAGTTGAGCTGAGCTGGGTGCAAGCTCCAACACGCACTGTCCAAGACGCTGAGGAGGCCTCTGGGGAGCCCTAGCAAACAACCTTCCGCTTGGAGCTCTCTTTACTTGCCCCCAACCTGCCTGGCCCACATGAGACGCAGACAGCGACCCCACTGGAGAAGCCTCTAGGCCTACTAACAGCAGAGACAACCAGACACCTAGAGGACAGTGCAAGAAGACTAGCAACAAAACTCGGAGTCATAGAACAACACCAGAAACCAGTGATCCTAACACATCAAGCACTGGAGAGATGAACATCCATGAAGCGCAAGGAGAAGACTTTAAATCTGAAGTGATGAAAATGATAGAAGCCTTGAAAGAGGAAAATAAATCACTCAAAGAAACACAGGGAAATACATTCAAACAGATTAAGGAATTGAAAAAATCCTATAAAGAATTACAGGGCAATACATGCAAAGAGATGAAGGAATTGAATAAATCCTATAAAGAATTAGAAGAAAATTCAATCCAATGGGAGAAAGAAATGAATAAGCCTTTTCAAGACCTAAATAGGAAATTAGAAGCAACAAAGAAAACACAAGTTGAGGCAATCTTAGAGTTGGAAAACAAAAGGAAGAGAACAGGAACAGAACACAAGCAACGCCAACCACCTACAAGAGATGGAAGAAAGAATCTCAAGTGTGGAAGATATGATAGAAGTTATTGATACTTCTAGCAAAGAAAATGTTAAAACTAAAAAGTAAAGCAAGAACATCCAAGAAATCTGGGACACTAGAAAAAGACCAAAACTAACAACAACAGAAATAGAAGGAGGAGAAGACTCCAAGCTCCAAGGCCCAGAAACATTTTCAACAAAATCATAGAAGAAAACTTCCCCAGCTAAAAGAAAGAACCCTACAAACTCATGGAAACTGAACAATTTCCTGATCAATGACATCTGGGTAAGGGACAAAATAAAAAGAGAAATTAAAAACTTGCTAGAATTCAATAAAACTGAAGTCACAACATACCCAAACTTATGGGACACAATGAAAGCAGTGCTAAGAGGCAAGTTTATAGCACTAAGTGCCTTTATAAAGAAACTGGAGAGATCCCATACTAGCAACTTAACAGCACACCTGAAAGCTCTAGAACAAAAAGAAGCAAACACACCCAAGAGGAGTGGATGGCTAGAAATCATCAAACTCAGGGCTAAAATAAATAAATTGGAAACAAAGAAAACAATTCAAAGAATCAATGAAACCAAAAGCTGGTTCTTTGAGAAAATCAACAAGTTTGACAAACATTTAGCCAAACTAACTAAAAGGCAGAGGGAGATCATTCAAATCAACAAAATCAAAAATGAAAAGGGAGACATAATGACACACACTGAGGAAATGCAAAGAATCATCAGGTCTTACTTCAAAGCCTATATGCCACAATATTTGAAAACCTAAATGAAATGGACAATTTTCTTGATAGCTGCCAACTACTAAAATTGAATCTAGATGAGGTAAACAAATTGGATAGTCCTATCACACCTAAGGGAATAGAGACAGTCATCAAAAGTCCCTTCCCCCAAAAAAAAAGCCCAGGACCAGATGGATTCAGCACAGAATTCTACCAAATGTTCAGAGAAAACCTAATACCAATTCTCTTCAAACTATTCCACAAAATAGAATCAAACTCATTCTATGAAGTCAGTCACCTTGATACCTAAACCACAGGAAGATTCAACAGAGAAAGAGAATGTCAGACCAATTTCTCTTATGAACATTGATGCGAAAATACTCAATAAAATACTCACAGACTGAATTCAATAACACTTCAAAACTATGATTTAACATGACCAAGTAGGCTTTATCCCAGGCATGCAGGGGTGGTTCAATATAGAAAAATCCATCAATGTAATTCATCATATCAACACACTGAAAGAAAAAACAACATAATCATCTCCTTAGATGCCAAAAAAACATTCGACAAAACCCAACACCTATTCATGTTAAAAGTCTTAGACAGAACAGAGATACAAGGCACATATCTAAACATAATAAAGACAGCATACAGCAAGTCTACTGCTGACATCAAACTAAATGAAGAGAAACTTAAATCAATCCCACTGAAATCAGGGACAAGACAAGGCTGCCCACTCTCTCCATATCTCTTCAATATAATACTTAAGTCCTAGCTAGAGTAATAAGACATTAAAGGAGATCAAGAGGAAACAAATCAGAAAAGAAGAAGTCAAGCTATCACTATTCACAGATGACATAATAGTATATGTAAGTGACCCAGAAAAAAATCTATCAAGGAACTCCTACAGGTGATAAACACCTTCAGCAAAGTGGCTAGATACAAAGTCAATTCAAAAAAAATCAATGGCCCTCCTGTATACAGAAGACAAACAGGCTGAAAAAGAAGTTAGGGAAACTACACCCTTCACAACAGCCACAAATAATATAAAGTATCTTGGTGTAACTCTAATCAACAAAGTGAAAGATTTGTATGAAAAAGACCTCATGTCTCTGAAGAAAAAAATTTGAAGAAGATGTCAGAAGATGGAAAGATCTCCCATGCTCGTGGGTCAGGAGAATCAGCATAGTAATAATGGCCATCTTACCAAAAGCAACCTACAGAGTCAATGCAATTCTCATCAAAATACCCACACAATTCTTTACCAACCCTGAAAGATCAATTCTCAACTTCATATGGAGAAAGAAAACAAACAGAATAGCTAAAACAATACTGTACAATAAAAGATCTTCTGGGAGAATCTCTATCCCAGATCTCAAGCTGTGCTATAGAGCAACAGTAATTAAAAAAAAAAAAAAAAAAAAAAAAAAAACAGCATGGTACTGGCATAGAAATACGCTAGTTGATCAATGGAATCGAATTAAGGACCAAGAAATAAACCCACATACCTATGGACACTTGATTTTTTTGACAAAAAAGCCAAAGCCATACAATGGAATGAAGATAGCATCTTCAACAAATGGTGCTGGTCTAACTGGATGTCTACATGTAGAAAAATGAAAATAGATCCATATTTATCACCCTGCACAAAACTGAAGTCCAAATGGATTAAAGACTTTAACATAAAACCAGACACACTAAATCTGTTAAAAGGAAAAGTGTGGAAGAGCCTTGAGCTCATTGGCACAGGAGACAACTTCCTGAACAGAACACCAACAGCTCAGGCCCTAAGATCAACTATTAATAAATGGGACCTTATGAAACTGAAAGATCTGTTAGGCGAAGGACACTGTCAACAGAACAAAATGACAGCCTACTGGCTGGGAAAAGTTCTTCACCAACCCTACATATGACAAAGGGCTAATATCCAAAATATATAAATCACAAAATTAAACACTACCAAACCAAATAATCCAATTAAGAAATGGAGTACAGAAAAACAGAGAATTCTCAACAGAGGAATACTGAATGGCTGAGAAACACTTAATGAAATGTTCAGCATCCCTATTTATCAGGGAAATGCAACTCAAAACAACTCTGAGATTCCATCTTATACATATCCAAATAGCTAAGATCAAAAACTCAGATGACAGCACATGCTGGAGATGATGTGGAGAAAGGGGAACATTCCTCCATTGCTGTTGGGACTGCAAACTTGTGCAGCCACTTTGGAAATCAATCTAGTTCTTTCTCAGGAAATTGGGAATAATTCTACCTCAAGACCCTGGGAATATACTGGAAAGATGCTCCACCATACAACATGGACATTTGCTCAACTATGTTCATAGCACTTTTATTCTTAACAGTCAGAATCTAGAAACAACCCAGATGTCCCTCAGCTAAAGAATGAATAAAAAAAACTGTGGTACGTTTATACAATAGAATACTATTATTCAGCTATTAAAAACAAGGAAATCTTGAAATTTACAGGTAAATGGATAGAACTAGAAAAGACCATCCTGAGATAACCCAGACCCAGAAAGACACACATGGCATATACTCACTCATAAGTGGATATTAGCCACATAATAGAGGATAATTACACTACAATACAGAGAGTGAGACATCAACCATGGACCATGTAAGATGTGGACCTAGACCTTCTGCTCAGATGTAGTAGCACAGTCTCCTTGTGAGTCCCACAATGTGCAGAGTAGGGACTTCTTTGGACATGTACTCTGGCCACCAAACTATGACCACTTCCCCCTGGCAGGGAAGCCTTGCCAGGATACAGAGGAAGAGGTTACAGGCAGTACAGATGAGATAGGGGAGAAGGGCTCCCCTTTCAGAGGATTAGGGAAGGGAGGGAGAGGTGATGAGGGAGGGAGGGGGATCAGGAGGGGATGAGGGAGGGAAATACAATCAGGACGTGAAGAACTTAAAGTGCAGGACAAGCAGGGGACTTATATTGCTAATCCCACTGTATGGGAACAGCTCTGAGACTTATATTGCTAATCCCACTGTATGGGAAGAGCTCTGAGACTGGCTGAGGCAGGAATGTCTAGGCAGAGACAATGCTTCTTGTTGGCTACAGAACTCCTATGAATTATTATTAGGTACCATTCTTAGTATGGCATGAATGAAGATTTACAGATGTCTTTTTTCCTGCCCATATAAAGAGCAAAACACCAGCCTCAATTGTTCTGTGCATCATGCACACCTTACATATTTATAATTTTAGGACAGTATAATGCTTGTGAGAAATTATGTCCTTTCAGAAAAAAACAACTGGACACTGACATTGGATCAGACCTGACAGGATTCATTCCTTCTAGCATGCTAGACACTGACATCCTGCATCCTTCATGTTCCAGCACCAAGTGCTTCAGTTGCTGTTCTTCATCAGAACAAGACAGCGCCCACGACACCTTTTAAGAAAACTTCCAATCCCAATTGGTCCAGCAGTTCAGAATGCCCCACACAGGACTCTAATTCAGCCTGGAATTTCTCAACATTTAGAAACTGGACCACAAATGCTATTCCTACTTGTTTAAGCATTTTTCCCAATTTTATTTGGGAATTTGGGAATTTATTTGGGTATTATTCGTCCCAAATCAACCAGAAGAAACCTTAAGAGAAAACGACGCCCCATTTCCTTTAAAGGAGGTCGGATAGGTTTTTGGCTGCTTTCTTGGGCTATTGAGGGTTACTTTCAATGGAAGCTGGTTATAAGTTATTATTGGTCTTATTTAGAGAAAACAGGGTTAGACTCAGGGATGTCTCTCTTTTCCTTTATCTTCCATTCTTAGGTTTCAAGATAAGGGTTGAAAAGAAAGAAGGGGGATATAGAAATAAATCAGAGAGAAAGAATAAAAAGCAGATTAGTGAAGCTACTCCTCAAATTAGTACCTTAATTGTCACTCACAAGGTTATTTTTAATTCATTTGTATAGAATTTTGTATATAGATGCAAAATAAGTTTAATTCTAGATACAGTGGTATAGAATTCAAACATAATATTATTCTTCACACTATTCTAGCTCTACTCTCATATGAGTTATTTTACCCATATAACCCAATTATAATACAAGGTTTACTTCCAATACTTTGAAGTGCTATTACAGGCTGTTTGGAACAAATAAGTTATACAAGTTAGTTGTTAGTTGATCAAATCATGGCCATATCGATTACTAGTCTATTTTTAGCACAAGAATATATATCTTAGGTGCAAGAGATACATATGATTCTATAGAAAGATAAGGTAAAATAGATAAGAATATGGCATTTTAAAATGTTTTTATTGTTTTAACGATTCACTGACAATGAGACAGGTTACTCCTGGCAACACCCAGCCTACCTCAAAGAGAATTATGAGCAATCAAAGAATCTCCTTATGGGGCTGGAGAGATGGCTCAGTGGTTAAGAGTGCCGCCGGCTCTTCCTAAAGGTCCTGAGTTCAATTCCCAGCAACCACATGGTGGCTCATAACCATCTGTAATGTGATATGGCGCCCTCTTCTGGCTTGTGGGAGTACATGCAAGCAGAGAACTGCATACATAATAATAAATAAATAAATCTTTAAAAAAAAAAAAAAAAAAGAATCTCCTTATGGAGATGGCTTCAAATGTGGCCAACAAGCCACTGGGCAAAACGTCCTCATTTCTACCACAGACAAAATTCTGCCTAAAAAGGGCAAGCTTGGATGCAGGCAGAGTCAACGGTCAAACTCTGCCAAGACAGGGTAGGCAGTCCTCAAAAGTTCCTGCCTCACAAATATGTCTGTCAGATATATTGGGCCAGAAGGCTGAACATGACGCTCCAATGTTATAGAGAGTTTGGGGTGACTATGCAAATAGCAAACTTTCTCTGTCATCTTTTCATTTGGAAAGCTATTAACCTGCTCTCCGGTATACTCAGGTAATCAAGTTTATTCCTTCTCAAGTCTCTGATGGGGGTGAAGACCAGATAGTATAGTTTTACAATGAAGCTTAGTTGTTTAGGGACTAAGATGTTTTTAGGTCTAAGATGTTTTAAATTGATAATGACAAGATATGATAGATATTGATTTACATTCAGAATTTTAGATGCACCAAGATAGGAAAGATGTTTTCTTCAAGGCTGCCAAATACAAACAGCCAAAACACTAAGAATGTAACATTTATATAATTCCTGATTGTGTCATGGTTCTTCTTGTTGTAGATCGTTTATTGTATATATGTGTAATAGTATAAATGTATATGTAAAAAATTTAAAAATATTTAATAAAGATATTTTTTAAAAATTAAAATAAAATAAATTAGATAGGATAAGTCAGGCATAGTGTCATGTGTCTTGGGGAGCAGAGGCAGGTGGATCTGTGAGTTTAAAGTCAGCTTGGTCTACTTACATAGCGAGTCCCAAGACAGCCAGGGTTATATAGAGAAACCCTATCTCAAAAAGGAAAAAAAAAGTAATAGAATCCTCAGGTATAAATATAATTTGAGTCTAAGAATTAATGAATTTCTTGAATTCTGTCAGTTGGTTACTTTTAATGCATGTCAATGAAGGCCCCAAGCCCCAAGGTCAGTGCCCTTTTGATCTTTTTTTTCTCCTGATGAGGGAGAGAAGTTTCTTTACTATGTTGCCCAAGCTGGGAAGAAGTGATCCCATACGTCAGCCTTCTGAATCCCCCTTATTACCCACCAATCTAAAAAGTAAATTTTCTATTTAGAATAAAATTATATTAACTTTTATTTTTCATATGTATAATTAATCATATATGTCTTATATTACTTATAATAAAATATTCTTATATTCAATTACTCTGTATTTTCAACTCTAGTGCCTCAGGATATGATATTAAAGTTACTAAGAACAGATTGGAGTACAGCTCAGAGGTATGGCACTTGCCCAGCATGTTCAAGGACCTGGTTTCATCCCTCGCACTGAAAAAAGGAAAGGAGGAAGGAAGGAAGGAAGGAAGGAAGGATGGATCTATGGTTCTCATTATCTTCACTCAATCTGCCATGTGTACTGTATTTAAAGTTCCTTTGGGCTGGGCATGGTGGTGTACACCTTTAATTCCGTCTACAAAGAGAGTCCAGGACTGCCACTGCTCTGTGTAACAGAGAAACCCTGTCTCAAAAAACCAAAAATAAATAAATAAAGTTCTTTTGTATTCTCAGTCACCTAGAAGCCAGGAGGAGTCTAGTCTCTTCTGATTTTTGTTTTGTATTGTTCTGTTCTAGGCTTTTAGCTACCCTCTAAGTGTTCAGTTTCTCCCTCTTGCTAATAAGGCAAAGCAAGGAAGGAAATGGGCCTGGTGCCTCAGAGTAACCTCTCACTGGAATGGCCCTGCCTTAACCCCCACCCTATTCTTTATTCTCACATGAGAATCTTTCTTAAATGAACTGTTACAAGGGTACAGTTGACTAGGAAGACTAAGTCCTAATGTTCTACAGTACTGCAGGAAAACTGTTTGACAACCAGTAATTGAAGAGCCCAAAACAACTAATAAGGGCTAGAGAAATGACTCTACAGTTAAAATACCTGCTATGCTTCCAGAGCACTGAGGTTTGGGTCTCAACATTCACATAGTGGCTCACTCTTCTGACTTGGACACCTGCATATAGATGGTGCACATACACACATGCAGACAAAACACTTATATACAAAATAAATAAATAAAATCCTTAAACATAAAACAGCTAAAATAGGAAAGATTTCCAATGTTCCTAACACAAAGTATCATGTTTGAGGTTATAGACAAGCCAATTACCCTCATCTGGTCATTGCATGTACAAATGGTTCTAAAATACTACACCGTGTATCAAAATACACAGCTGCTATGTATCAAGAAAAAATAGTAAATAAAATAAGTTAACAAATAATTTAAATAAATAAATAACAATGGCTTGTATCTCTTGGTACCAAGAATTCCTTCCTTACCCTTTGGTATTTAACTAGCAAGACTAACTCCTAAATGGCCTACATAAGGCCCCATTCTACACAGACACAGTCAGCGTGAAGGGGGTTAAAATGTATCCCAAGAAGAACAACAGTGTTCTCAATTTTCAAGTTCTTCACTTGATCCCTAGCATGGTAGTTTTTTATGTGCCAGGTCTTAGGCATCACCACTTGACTCAGATTACTTAGTGATTTTAAATTAAGGGGACAAGGGTGTATTTAAACTTTAACTCTTGCTAAAACATAACAGTTAACCAAAAAAAATGTATGAGTTCAGCCAATCTTGCTTTCAGGTTATGGCTTTACCTGGGAGGTCCCACTAAATTTAAACATGCCCCTAAAATCTCAATTGAATGAATAAATACAGAAGAAAACAACAGACAGGATTTACTTGCATTTTAGCCTTGCTTAGATTTCCCATAGTCATACTTATCACTGTAGAAAAGCATTCCATATTGGTCATAAACCTTATAACACAGGAAAACAGTAAAATAAAATCAAAGACATTCCCATTTCTTGGTTTGATAAAATGGTTGCTTAGCTCCTCAGTTAAAATACCTAACACAGACAATATGTAAAAATAGGGGCTTGGGGTTAAATGTTATATTAAAAACAATTCTAGGTGGGTGACTACTCTATTATTTTTCCATTTGTGGCCACCTTGCTTGCTGAAATCCAAACATAAAGGGCATCTATTAATGGCTTACTGCAGCCTGAATTTGGTGGTACCACCATTCAGCCCCCTAGAAGCAATGCTCTTGAAATTACTGATTCCATCCACTCAACACGTATTAATTACTTGACTCCATTAAATTTTGTAGTGTCCCAACAGCCTGTTCTATGCCTATTTCTACAGCTTGACAGCTGAAGTTTGCTTCTACCTCCAAAGGGAAGTAAAACACATTATCCGGGCTACCTAACAGAACTGTCATCAAGCAAGAGCTCAATGAGACCCACACTCTTCAGGAACACAAACTTAACATTACACCGGAGGGTTAATAACCTAAACCAAAGGGTCTCAGAGGAGCTGAGAAACTCCTGACTCAGCCTGCCAATAAGAACACCTGTCAGGAAAGAACGCCAACCATGATGAGAACATTTGCAGTTAGGAGCCAAGACAAATCTTTAAAAAGGTCATCATGGGGCTGGAGAGATGGCTCTGCAGTTAAGAGCAGTGACTGCTCTTCCAAAGGACCTGGGTTCAATTCCCAGCACCCACATGGCAGCTCATAACTGTCTTTAACTCCAAGATCTGACATCCTCACACAGACATACGTGAAGGCAAAACACCGATGCACATAAAATAAAAATAAATAAAAATTAAAAAAAAAAAAAAAAAAGGTCATCATATGACAAAAACAACTACTGGGCATGTCTCAGCCCTGAGACCACAAAGAGCAAATACACAAATAAAATTTTCCACCTTTTCTCTGCTCTCTAAAATCCCAAGCCCCAAGCCCCCACACGCTCTCCACTTCCACAGTGAAGGACCATCTGCTTCTGCTGATGGTTTCCTATTTTCATATTGCCTCCCACAATCCTGACCTAACCATAGCAACCGTCTCCAAAGAGACTCAGGTGACACGCTGAAAAAAATAGGCCCAACACCCACTAATATTTTGGGAGGAGGGAGAAGTCACTATCTCCCACTCCCTTCCATTTCAGCATTGCTAACTCCAACATCTTCTAGTATTTTGGATTAAATCATCATTGTTTTATATATAACATATATTTTTTTCCCACACAAAGACAGGGAAAAAAATATTGTCCTTAACTTTGAGTCTTCATCAATTTGCAGTTAACATATTTATTTTCTTGGTTGAATATGAAGCTTCCCCAATTGCTACAAGCTCCCTCGGCTGAATTTTGTGGCTTTGCCATAACCAACTATTCACATATACAAAGAATGATGAACAAAGCACTAAAATGTGTCAACAAGAGGCTAGGGAGGTACATCAGCGGTACAACATTTGCCTCACACATGCAAGGCTCTGAGTCCAAACCCCTGTGCTACAAATATTGTTATCACAATACATAACTTTCTGAAAGAATGGGCAACTGTTTCAAAACAATACAGAAGAATAACTACAAGCACGGCTGCAAGCACAAGGAGACTTGAGGATAGAATGCAGCATGTGACAATGCTACAAACCACAGAGAGCTAAGGAGATGGCTCAGAGGCTCCTTCAAAGGAATAGGCTTACGGCCACCTGTAACCCCAGCTCCAAGGGATCCCTCTTCTGGCCTCTTCAGGTACCCACACACGCTTACTCATACAAACACACAGACAAAAACATGTCTGGCGGGGGGAACCACCTTTGATTGGGTATCAGAACCAAGAACAACCAAAATTATATTTTTAAACAACATGGAAAGTCTTTTTTTCCACAAAGGTGTATGTTAATGACATTTTCAATCTTTTTTGAGTCATGTGTTTTTTGTATATGAGTGTTTTGATTGCATGTATGTCTGTGTTCCATGTGTGTGCCCAATGCCCCTGGAGGTCAGAAAAGGGGGACAGATCCCCTGGGACTGGGATTATTGGTGGCTGTGAGCGACCATATAGGTGCTGGGACTAGAACCTGAGTCCTCTGTAAGAGCAACAAGGGGTCTTAACCACTGAGCATCTCCCTAGTCCCTAATTTTCTTATTTTATGATGTATTACCAGACACTTAAAGCTCAATTACCAGAACTGCAATTTTCAAACTATTTCCTTTAAAATAGTAGAAAACTGAAGTTTAAAAAAATAAATAAATAAATATTTTAAAAGGTCACATTTACATCAAAGATTCTATAAGGCTAATTAGGCTAACTAGAACTTAATGATTATGGCAGATCCACAGCCAAAATTATCTGGGATTTTGTTTAGTCTCCTTAACAACCTTATCTAATGACCCCTAACATAATTTAAACTGTCAGGTAAAACCTCTGTTCTGTCGCCTCAGCAGACCACTAGCTTCCACCATCCCAAAGGGCAAGATCCTGTAGCAGCTTTTCACCCACTTGGCTCTTGCCCAACTTTACCTGACGTTCGCACCAAGGTTTTGGAATTGCCTTGATTTATGACTTTTAGTCTGGAACTATAAAAAGGCGGTGTTGCCAAGTGGAGTCACCTATGCCTTTAATCCTAGCACTGAGAAGCAAGAGCCAGGCCAGCCTGGTCTGCTTGGAGAGTTCCAGGCCAGCCAGGGCTGCACTGTAACCACTTCCATACTGGAACTTACTCTGGTCATGGCCATTACTTGGTTCAAGATCAACTCTAGTTCCCTTTGAGGTGAGAGGGGTTTGTTGTTGTTGTGTTGTTGTTGGGGTTTTTGTTGTTGTTGTTGTTGGGGTTTTTGTTTTTGTTTTCACCAACACAGCTCACCCAAACATTTTTCTGCAGAAACAAATCAATACAAATGCTTTAATAGTCTGAAACCCCTTGTGTTAAATCCCTGTGGGCAGGGCCTAAGAAGTTCAGATGGACAGAATAGCAATACTTTCTTTTTTTCAATATACTCGAGTTTACATACACAGAGACAAAGTAAAAAGGCGACTTCCTACCCAAAGGTAACTAAGTGTTGGGAACAAATAAAGGGCGTGCAATGGGGATGCCCTATATCTGATGACACATTTGTCTGTAAATACAAAGTGGCAACGCCCTCTCCACAGCTTGCACCTCGCACTCACCTGAACGCGCCGGATCCGCCAATTCTTGAGGACGCAGGACGAAGAACCAACCGCGCAGCGGAGGTCCAGGCAGCGCTCGCCCGTCCTCAGAGCCCGAGGAAACGCAGCCGCCCAGAGGCTGGACCCTCCTCTCCCGGGCGGTCTGCGGGGTACCGCCTCTGAGGAGCAAAGGAACCCCAAATCCCACAGCCCGCGCCGGAAAAGACGGCACTTCCGCTTCCGGCCTAGGGGCTGATGGACTGGACTCGTTCCGGCTCCTGCTCCAGCCGTTTGGAAGACCTTCAGGGAAGGAAATTAGTTCTTTGACATCACCAACGTCTAGTCCGGGCCGACGATCACTGAGACGGAAAAAGAACTCCACCACCCTTAGCTGGAGCGTAAGAGACCGCCGAGGGCTGCTTAATGTCACTTCCGCTTTCGACTACAGTCTACCCAGGCTTCAGGTGCTTCATTTTACCCTGAGTGTACGCCCCCTTCGGGCAGGGAAATTAAGTTAAGCCTCAAGAGCGGCTTTGCCCCAAGTCGATTTAGAGACTCACCTGGCCTGGCCACTGAATCGGACTCATTAGCCTTGTTAAGGCTACAACCAGCTCATGACCCCAACCAGAGGGGCGCTGGGCGGACATAGCCAGACCTGTCCGAACTTGCGTGTCACACGCAATGTTACTCTCGTTACAGGTTTGTGAGTACCAGTGCACCCACTTAAGTATCCAAGTACTTGTGTCTCTAGTCACAGAATTAGACGAGAAACACATGGTTAGAAGTAAAGACAGAGGGGCTGGAGAGGTGGCTCAGTGGTTAAGAGCACTGCTTGTTCTTCTGAAGGACCCGGGTTCAATTCCCAGCACCCACATGGCAGCTCACAACTGTCTGTAACTCCAAGATCTGACACCCTCACACCAATGTACATAGGTAAAAGTTAAATAAAATAAAAAATAAATAAAAAAAATTTAAAAAAAAAAAAAAAAAAAAAAAAAAAAAGAAGTAAAGACAGAAAAAGAAAAAAAGAAAAAAGAAAGGAAAAATAAATAAATAAATAAATAAATAAATAAGTAAGTAAAGACAGTTTATTACGAAAAAAAAAGAAGAAAGCAAGGTGAATGAGATGGCTCAGAGTGGTGAAGGAGCGTGCCTCCAAGCCTAACTACCTGAGTTCAACCCCCAGAGAACCAACTCCCACAAGTTGACTTCTGCGCATCACACGTGCATCAGAACTCTCACAAACATTATACAAAACAGTACTAGCTAAAAGAAATTTGGGGCCAGGCACAGTGCCCTGCACCTTCAGTTACAGGGTTCTGGAAGGCAGACATACCCTGAGTCCAGTCCAGCCTGGTCTACATAGAATTTCAAACTAGTCAGGGCTACACAATGAAACTCTCTCAAAAATGAAAGAAAGAAATTTAAAGAGGTGTTTCTACTGCCGAGAATGGGAGTGGTCTAGAAAGCACAGAGCCTAGAAAAAAAAAATGGAACATGTTGTTCTGAAAGCACTGAGCCAAGAGCCTTATGACACTTATATAGTCCCTGCCTCTCCTAAGGATGTGAGCGCTTCTCTTGAGTATGCTCTGCTTGTTACATAAAGCCCAATAAGAACGTCGTCTTCTGCCATCAGGCTTCTTTTATATGTTTAATATTGGGATAGCTTCTTGCAAGTCTCTCCTGTCACAACTCTTCTGGTGACCACCTATGTTCTAGAGCCCTACTATGGTAGAATAGAAAGATGAAAATGTGGGGGGATATGAGAGGAGGAAAAGCCTGAAAAAGTTGGTCTGCCTTGTCTGTCCGGCTGACAGACTCAGGAAAAATTAAAACACCCTGGAGGCTGATGGAGGTGGGTAGTGTCCTACTACAGTAGCTTTCCTAAATGGTCCTCTTGTTAATTTGCCTTCTAAATGTTAATCCCCGCATATTGAAGATGCTGCTTTCAGCCTTGGCCTCTCATTGGGGGGTGGGGGTGGGGGAGTGGTTAATGTGGAGACTTAAAACTGGTCAAAGTGCTGAGAATAAATGATTCTTTGCTTCTCAGCCTTAAACAGAAATCAGTATCATTATTTCCAAGGCCCAGGAAACATCAAGGAAGAGAGAGCTAAAAAGAATATAAGCTGAAAAAAACAAAACAAAAAATGAATATAAGCTGGAGGCTGGAAAGGAGTGCTGTGAACACTATATTCTGGACATGACCGATGTACTTCTGAGCTCCTGGGAGCAGTGGTTGGGCCCATCAATATTCCATCATGGATGACTTTTGTGTAGTGGTTTCCTCCAGGATTAAAACTTTCTGTCTTTGAGGAAAGTTGGTAAGACACAGGATGTTAAAAGGAAGGTCAACCCGGATGTGGTGGTGCATGCCTTTAATCCCACTCAGGAGGCATAGGCAGGAGGATCACTGTGAGTTCAAGGCCAGCCTGATCTACAAAGTGAGTCCAGGACAGCCAAGGCTACACAGAGAAACCCTGTCTCAAAAAACCAATAAGTAAATAAATAAATGGGAGGTAAAACAACAGGATGTCCTAAAGGGGGAATTTTTTATGTCACAGATGTTTGCTGGGAGGTGAAGCATTCTATTCTGCTCAGGAACTAAACAATTCAGTGTTCTCAGGAAGTCCCTGAATCGACCAGATTGGCTAGGTTCCTCCTTTTCCAAGCACATATTAGCAGAAAGGACTGCTGTGGGATAACTCACAGGCAAAGTGGGCAGCCTAGAAGAGGCTCAGGACATCTGAACAGCCTGGAAGAAACAGAGATTAGCCATGCTGCCTGTTGAGCCGCCTGCATGCTGTGCAGTGTGCTCCAGGCTCCCAGCGTTTGTGAGTTGTCACCCATACTGGGGTGGGCTTTGGAGTTATTTCTCTTCTGTAAGTATCCCTTCACCCACATTGCTGTAAATGACCCAGTAAACCTCACTTGTTAACCAATTGTGCTTTGGTGACATACCAATTGTGCTTTGGTATGTCATCAGTTCCTTATCTGCTATGAATAGACATTTGTTCACGTCTTTTCGGAAATACTGTCACACAACAAGGGCTCTTGAGACCAATACCTCTCCCTGAGGAACTATAAGTTATAGGTTCTTCAGGGTGGCTGGAGGAAAGGGAGTCATATTTTTCAGTGTTATAGTCACAAGTAAATTGTCCTTGCTCAAGTAAAGAATCATGTGTGTAAGTGTTTTCTGGCACAAGGGTATCTTGGCAATAATGAGCCAAGAAATACCAAAAAGTCACACCACACAACAAACTGCAGACAGAAAGTCACACCACACAACAAACCCCAGACAGAAAGTCACACCATTCAACAAACCACAGAGAAGAGGTTTATTGGAGAGAATCACAGAATGGTGGACGCCTCTGACTGGGAACAGAGACAGCAGCAGATTGGGCAGGAGGGCAAGCTTGTAGGGTCTTTGGAGCATGTGCCGCAAGCTGGTGGAAAAGTACAGCATGGCTGGAAATATGGCCTGGCCATTAACCCTAAGTCATGAGGGTGGGGAATCTCCTAGTCCTAGGATCAGGGACAGACCAAAGGAAGGATGATTTTCCATTGGCCTGTTACCCTATATTCCTCCCTTTTTGTTTACTATTGATAACTAACTAGGGGGTCAGGAAAGAATGTAGCATTGTTGTGATTATTTCCTGCTATATGGAAATAATATATTTCCCCAGATTCCTTGGGTCCAGCTTCATCTTCACCATTAGGGCTTAATCAGGGGCTGTAGGCCTCTGATTTCATAGTTGGGGGCTGATAATCTTTTAATAAAAACTGGTTAAAGGTCTGGTTAGAAATCTTTTGAATTTGTTGTTGAAGAAATCTAGACAAGCAGTGTATAAGACAGGGAGCAATTAGTAGGATTAAGAAAAAGAGGAAAAGGGGGGTTAAGAAAGGCAGAAGCCAATTCCATATAGAGTTACCTATGGTCCACTGGCCAAAGGCATCAAGCTGTTCCTGGTGCTTTTTGGAAATCTGTCTGGAGTTGTTGGATTTTGTCTTATTATACTTGATTGATTGACATAGAAACAACATTCCTCCTTGAAGAAGAGGCAAAAGCCACCCTTCTCCACTGCTAGTAAATCTAACCCTCACCAATTTTCTCTGATGGTTTTTAAGTGGTGTGCATAGAAAACAGAATTTTTTCTTAAAGCCACATAATGACCTCCTTGTCCTGCATAAAGCAGGTAAAGTGACCTATCATATTGTAGAACTATTTCAGCTAATGAAGCTACTTGTTCTTAGATTTGAGTCTATTTGGTTTTAACAGGTACCTTTCCTGGTATACCAATAGGCACTATAGGTAGCCATTTTGTCCCTTTCATCAGGGAGTTTCCTTTTGACTTAACACTCCAACCTTTTGTAAAGGATAATGGGTGACAAGCTCCCTTCTGTAACTACTTCCTGCTGAAATTAGAACATTGTTGTCAGGACCTAGGAAGGCTGGAATGCTAGTTCGAGGCAGCGGGGGGGGGGGGGGGCCGGAGTAGGAGAGGGATTAAGGCAAAGGGACATTCACTGAGGAAACTGAAGAGACAGGGAGTGATCACTTTGACTGGGCTGGTTCATATCAGCTTTCAGCAAGTCCAGGGCTTGCAGCCATTTGGAGCAGTTTGTAGTCCACAGCTGATTTCTGGATCGTGTTGGTCAGCCAAGTGGAAATGTGTTGAAACAGATACAGACTAGGAACAGAAGTTAAAGTTTAGAATCTTACGGAGAAACCATATACTTTGAACTTTCAGTCCCATAGTCCTGGTAATTGGGGAGGGGAGGAGTTCCAAGATTGGCAGAGAGAAAGATCACACCCTCAGGAATAGACATGTGGGAAAACTTAGGCTGTTCTCATCTGGAGTCTATTTGACCTGTAGAAGGAAGATCCAAGTTTTATGGCTTCCTCAGTTCCCTGAAGCTTACATAATTTCTTGTTTACAAGACAAGATAACGGGGCATGGTAGCTCACAGCTGTAATCCCAGCACTCAAGGAAGCAGAGGCAGGCAGATCTCTGTGAGTTCAAGGCGCACCTGATCTACAAAATGAGTCTAGGACAGCCAGGGCTACACAGAGAAACCCTATTTCAAAAAAGAGAGAGAGAGAGATAAAAATTTTAGCTATATTAGCATTACCAATATTTATAATCTTCACTGTGTAGAAACAATCTCTTGTGTCTATATGGAAGCATTACCTGTCAATAAAATAAAAAAAAAACTAATGGCCTATTTGCTGAGGCAGAAAATAAGGAGGTGGGAGTTCCAGTAGAGAAAGATGAATTCTGGGATATAGAGAGGCGGGAAGATTCAGCCCAGGACTCTGAAGAAGATGGGCGTATGAAACTGAGTAAAAGTAACCAGTCATGTAGCACACATACAATAGGATAAACAGGTAATGTAAGTTATGAGCTACTCAGGGAATGAGCCAAAGTTTATGGCCTAGGCATTTATTCATAATTAATGAAACCTCAGAGTTGTTATTTCAGGAACTGGGGTGTGAGAGGAACACCCCCACAATTACAGTACTGAAATCCACATTGTAGAAAAAGCAGCTAACAGGTGTCATTCCTTCAAATCATAGCAAAAGGTTTGGGTTAAGAAGCGTGAGCATTTTTCCTCTGTTCAGAGACCTGGACATAAAGATTGGACAGAGATGTTTTTAACATGATGAAAAGCACCTTTAAATCTACACTTAGAAGACAACTAAAGGAAACTTAAAATCTTGAGCTTGTGACTGATAACAGTAGTCAGTGCTTCATCAGCTTATCAGAACTCTGATCAATATTAAAACTCTGAACCTATAAAATAGATGAGAAGTCTGAAACATTTTTCATTATCTTAGGTTATTTTCTTAGTTTTCAATAGAAGAAACTAATCAAGAATCTATATCATCCTCATTCAAAGTTCAAACAACATTGTACAAGAGCGTATGCTAAGAATGTACGAGCAGATGAAAGGTCAGTGCATTGTGCAGCTGTTTTCTCCAAATAGAAACATTCCTTTTTCCTAAGGGAAAAGATGCATAAAACTCAAGCTAGTGAAACAAGATTCAGGAAGTTGAGAAAATTAAAGATTCATAATGACCCTTTACCAGGATTATAAAAACAATAAACAGCTACTGGGTAGAGACTCTCAGTGTATACTGCCTATAGGTTGGGCAAAGATGTTTCAGAGTGCAGCTTTCCCCCCCTCCCTGGCAATGGGCAAAGAGACACCTTGTTGGTAGCGGTGGTGTTCTTATATCAGTCAGGGGCAGAACAGATGGCAGTACTTTGTTCAACCTAGCTTGAGTCCTGGATTCATAGCCAAAGCTGTCTTATTCCTAGGATTCATACAAATCAAATCAAATCAAATCCAGGTGGTACAACACAGAAGTAGGAAGACAGACAGAGACTTGGAGACCACCAGGCCACCCACACACCTTCCCTCCAGGGCATGGCACAGGCAGGCAGGCCATAGATATCCACTTCCACCACTCCACACAGAGCAGATTGAGGATGTTGCCCAGGGGCCTACCGTATGGCCAGTCTGCAGCAGGAGCCACCATAATGTGTGAGTATATATGATGGTCAGATGGGAGAGAAAGTGGAGGAGCGGGCTGGAGAGATGGCTCAGTGGTTAAGAGCGCCGCCTGCTCTTCCAGAGGTCCTGAGTTCAATTCCCAGCAACCACACGGTGGCTCACAACCATCTATAATGTGATCTGATGCCCTCTTCTGTAGATAAAGCACTCATATACAATAAATAAATAAATTTTAAAAAAAAGGGGGGGGGCTGGAGAGATGGCTCAGTGGTTAAGAGCCATGGCTGCTCTTCCAGAGGACCCAGGTTCGATTCCCAACTCACAACTGCCTGTAACTGCAGTTTCAGAGGATCTGGCCCTCTCACACAGATATATGCAAGCAAAACCTCAATGCAAATAAAAATAAAGAAATAAATCTTAAAAAAAAAAAAAAAAAGAAAGTGGAGGAGCTATGAAGAGACATGTAACTAAAGGGTGGAGAGGAGTAGCCTGTTATGAGTGACCAGCCCGACAACCCGAGACCATGGTGAGGTCCCAGCCCGAGCTGCCACTGAGGACCACATTTGAGCCCATAGCTACACAGCGGCAAAGGACCACATAACATGACTCACATTACCACTAGCAAACATGGAGATGTTCCTGGTCAGGGTATCCCCTGGAGACCACAACGGATATTCAGAGGCCGTACAACTGGCCCCGCCCCTTACTGGATGCCGCGTTGAGGAGAGCTGGTCCCATCACTCACCAGTGACAGTACTCAAGAAAGCGGGCTCTGCCCCTTTCAGGAAAACTGTCAACAAGATCATGAGCCCAGGAGAACTAGTCCTGTCCCTCACCACCTGCAGCACTCAGGAGAGTGGGCCCTGCACCTGGTCTGGACAGCGAGGCAGCCCCGACCCTCCTGGTGGTGGGAAAAACAAGTGAGCCAGCTCTGAGGACGAGAGCTCAGGAGAGCTGTCCCTGCCACTCATCTGCCATGAGGTAGCATGGATGCAAGGGTAAGGCCCTTGTCCCCCCTTGTCCCTTACCACCTACAACCATCGAGAGAGCTGACCCCAGGGTCATAAGATCGGGAGAACTATCCCTGGCCCTCAGTGGCTGCAGCACTCAGCAGAGTGGGCCCTGCACCTTGCCTGGGAAGCACAGTAGTGCTGGCCCGATCAAGGGGAAGTGGGAGAGTCAGGCAGCCCTGAGGACTCATCTGCTATGAGGTGTTGTGGGGCCAGCGGTAATGTCCTCCCTACCCTCACCCTTCACCACCTGCGGCAGTCAAGAGAGCAGACCCCAGGGTCATGAGAGAGGGTGAGTTGCCCCTTCCTTGTATTGGCTGGTGTACAACTCCTGGGAAAAATAGTACAGCTGGTCCTGATGGGGCACAGGTGAGCCAACTCTGAGGGCATAAGAGCAGGAGAGCTGTCCCAGCCCCTTACAGGCTGCAGCCCTTGGGAGAGTTGCCACAAACCTTGCCTGGGCGGCACAGTGGAGCTGGCTCTGGGTGAACCAGCACTGAAGACGTGAGAGCAGGAGAGCTGGCACTGCCTCTTGCTGATAGCAACACTAGATGGCCTTGCCAGAGCAGTACTAGCCCTGGTGGCAAGAATAAGGGAGAGCAGGCAGGTTGAAAAGCTCAGCTACCACCGACGCCCAGATCCAGGATTCTTAATTGACCCCACCCCAAAATTTATATCATCTGCAAATAATTGGGACATGTGAAAGGGCCAGTCCTGCAGTTCCAAAGCTGCAGGATCTCCATGACACAGGGTGACAACGGGATAAGTGGGAAGAGTCACAACAAGGATCCAATATTGATAGTGCCATAGAAGCCAGAGATCTTGAATGAGACCAATGACTCATAGCAGTGAACATCTGCAAGTGAAGATGTGTGGACAGAAGGATATAGTGTGGGACACACTGTGACATACTACAGCTTCCATGATGAGATATTCTCAGTGCTTTGGTTGTTTACAGTGGCAAGGACAAAGGGTGGATATGGGGGGACAGAGAGATGCATGGGACTGGGGTGTATGATGAAACTCACAAAGATTCCAAATAAAATGCAACTTTCATGAAGCATCACCCATGCCAGGATGGTCGTTTAGAAGGCACAGCTGCCTTTGAATCACCCATGCTCCTAAAAATAACCCTATCCAAGTCACTGTTCTATTGCTGTGAAGAAACGCGACAAAGACAATTCTTATAAAAGTATTTAATTGTTGCACAAAACTCAAATCCAAATGAATTAAAGACCTCAACATAAAACCAAAGACACTAAGTCACTTAGAAGGAAAAGTGGGGAAGAGCCTGGAACATATTGGCACAGGAGACAACTTCCTGAACAGAACACCAACAGCCCAGGCCTTAATGTCAACAATTAATAAATGGGACCTCACGAGGCTGAGAAGCTTCTGTAAGGCAGGAGATATTGTCAAGAGAACAAAGCGACAGCCTACAGACTGGGAAAAGATCTTCACCAACCCTACATCTGACAAAGGTCTAATATCCAAATTATATAAAGAACTCAAGAAATTAAACACCACCAAACCAAATAACCCAACTGAGAAATGGAGCTCAGAACTAAACAGAGAATTCTCAACAGAGGAATATCAAATGGCTGAGAAACACTTAAAGAAATGCACAATCTCCTTAGTCATCAGGGAAATGCAAATCAAAACAACTCTGAGATTCCATCTTAGACCCATCAGAATAGCTAAGATCAAAAATTCAAGCGACACCACATGCTGGCAAGGATGTGGGGAGAGAGGAACACTCCTTCATTGCTGGTGGGAATGCAAACTAGTACAGCCACTTTGGAAATCTATCTGGTGCTATCTCAGAAAGGTGGGAATAGGGCTTCCTCAAGACCCAGCTATTCCACTCCTTGGAATATACCCAGAACATGCTCCAGCACACAACAAGAAAATTTGCTCAACCATGTTCATAGCAGCTATTCATAATAGCCAGAACATGGAAACAGCCTACGTGTCCCTCAGTAGAAGAATGGATAAAGAAACTGTGGTACATATACACTATGGAATACTACTCAGCTATTAAAAACAAGGAATTCCCGAAATTTGTGGATAAATGGATTGAACTAGAAATGATCATAATGAGTGAGTTAACCCAGAAGCAGAAAGACTCAAATGGTATATACTCACTTATATCTGCATACTAGCCCAAGGGGCATGTCCCATGAAAGCCTTCACTTACCAGGAAACAGGGACAGAGGGGAGGACATCCTACTGGGACTCTGGATGAGAGAAGCATGGGAGAATAGCAAAGTAGAAGGGTCCAGAGGGTCCTAGAAACCTACAAGTAGAACATTATGAAAGGCAGATTTGGGCCCAGGGGTCCCACTCAAACTAAGGCAAGGACAATACAGGTGGTAAACTTTAAACCCCTACCCAGATCTAGCCAATGGTCAGAACATTCTCCACAGTTGAGTGGAGAGTGGGGTATGACTTTCACACGCACTCTGGTGCCTCATATTTGACCATGTCCCCTGGACGGGGAGACCTGGTGGCACTCAGAGGAAGGACAGCAGGTTACCAAGAAGAGACTTGATACCCTATGAGCATATACAGGGGGAGGAAATCCCCCTCAGAAGCAGTCATAGGGGAGTAAGGGGAAATAAGGGGAAAATGGGAGGGAGGGAGGAATGGGAGGATACAAGGGATGGGATAACCATTGAGATGTAACAAGAATAAATTAATAAAAAAAAAATTTTAAAGGATTTAATTGGGGACTTTCTTACAGTTTCAAAGGTTACTCCATTATCAGCGTGGCAAGAAGCATGGCCGCGCTCAGGCGGACATGGTGTTGAAGAATTAGCTCAGAATTATACATCCTGATCCACAGGCAGAGTGAATCTCAAACCCCACCCCCCCAATGACACACTTCCTTCAACAAGGTCACAACTCCTAATCCTCAAATACTGCCACTCCATGGTGACTAAGCATTCAAATATATGTGCCTATGGGGGCTATTATTCAAACCAACAGTAATCCCCACCTCCCGTTCCTGTAAGTAACCCCAGAGAGTTCAGGGGTCCACCAGGCTCTATTGGGATGGAATCATTTTTGATCTATTATCAATGCCCTTTCTGGGGAAAATACATGTTTATTCCAATTTGCCCCCAAAAAACTAAGACAACACAAACCATTAATACACATACACTGAAGTATTAAAAACATTAAAAGTATACGTAGAAGTCAATGGCTCTGTGCACACATAAGATTTAAGGACATATGGAAGCATTTACCATATTCCATACATGTAATTTATCTTCAGTGTGAATCACATTTAGCAAAGGTAATGGGATAGATAATACATATGTGTGTGTGTGTGTATTATATATGTATTTCTTTTCATAAAGTTATTCTGTACTATGAGATCAAAGATGAACATTAAATTACTTAGCAGACATATAACTGCTACACATATCACATATCAATAGTGCTTTGCTCTCTTGCAATTGTTCACATACTTAGCAAAACCTGAGGAAATAACGGAGTTTCCATGTTGCATTGTATGGTCTACTTGCCAGATTCTGAATAGACTCCAATTACTTTTCCAAGTATATCATTTTCATGGGGCATCTTGAGTGTGAGGCCCTCATGTATTTTTAAGATTTATTTTAAATTATGTGTATGTCCGTGTATGAGGCTTGTGCATATGAATGCAATTGGATCTCCCTAGAGCCGGAGTCACAGATGGTTATGAGTGGCCCAACATGGGCATCGGGAACCACACTCAGGAAGAGCAGTACATCTGCCTGGTAAACCACTTCTAGGAAAACAGACTGAGCTTGATAACATGGGTACAAAACTGTGCCCACTTCTTAATGAACCTTTCTCATTCTTTACATGAGTTTCACTCTGTGGTTATTTATGTTGCACATGATCAGAATAATAAGTGAAGCCCTTCTCATATTCTTTCCATCTAGAGGTCATATCCACTCAAGTATGGACAGTGGAAGCTTCCTCAATTGCTTACAGCCATAGGGTTTCTCTACAGTATGTGGTGGTGGTGGTGTTTGTTTGTTTTGGTTTGTTTTGGTTTTGGTTTTTAAGTGTTTAGTAAGAGCTAAGTACTCAGGAAAGACTTTCCCATAGTTCTTACATACCAAAAAAAAAAAAAAAAAAAAAAGGTAGCTCTCCAGGGTGTACTCTCATGTGACTACAAAAGTTGGAAGAATGCCTAGTGCCTTGCCACACCCTGTACACTCAACAGGCTTTGTTCCAGAGTGAGTTCTCAATGAACGTAAAGAAATGAGAAAACAAATGCCTTCCCACAGTGGTCACATTCAAAGGGTTTCTCTCCTGTGTGGTTTCGTAAGTGTTAAAGATGTGAGGAAGGAGTTGAAGGCATTCTGACATTCTCTGCATTCGTATGGCTTTTCCCCAGTGTGAGTCAGTACATGTGTAGGAAAGCCAGGATGGCCACTAAAGGCTTTCCCACTGTCCTTACATTGATATAATTTTAATCCAGTATGAATTCAGAAGTACAACGTAAGGCATGCAGAATTTCTAAAGGATTTTGTACATTCAGAAGGCATCTCGGGGCTGGAGAGATAGCTCAGAGGTTAAGAGCACTGACTGCTCTTCCAGAGGTCCTGAGTTCAATTCCCAGCACCCACATGGTGGCTCACAACCATCTACAATGTGATCTGATGGCCTCTTCTGGCCTTCAGGGGTACAAGCAGGCAGAGCAATGTATACATAGTAGATAAATCTTTTTTTTAAATGCTTTTTTTAAAAAGGCTTCTCATCAGTATCAGTTTTCATATGTTCAGTGAGTTAAGAAAAGCTGGCGAATGCTCTCCCACAATGCTAACACGGATAGGGCTTCTCCCCGGTGTATGTTCTTAGGTGTCTGTTAAGGCTTGAGCACCCACTAAAGGCTTTCCCATACTCCTTAACATGCAAAGGGCTTCTCTCCGGTGTGCGTTGTCATATGTCTACAAAGGCAGGAGGGACGTGTAAACGCTTTGCTGCACATTGCACACTCAAAGGGCTTCTCTCCGGTGTGAGTTCTCAAATGTTCAACAAGGCCTGCGGATGTACTGAAGGCTTTCCCACACTCCTTACACTCACAGGGCTTCCCCCAGTATGAGTCAATGCGTGTGTAGTAAAGCCAGTCCGCCCGCTGAAGGCTTTCCCATAGTCCTTACATTGATACGGTTTTACTCCAGTGTGAATTTGGAAGTGCTTCCTAAGGCATGAGGAACTCCTAAATGACTTTGCACACACCTGACATTCAAAGGGTTTCTCACCAGTGTGAACCTTCGTATGTTCAGTTAGTTGATAAAAGCTAGTGAAGGCATTCTCACATTCCTTACAATCATAAGGCTTCTCCCCAGTGTGTGTTCGTGAATGGTTATTAAGGCATGAGCACACAACGAAGGCTTTCCCACACTCCTTACATTTATAGGGCTTCTCTCCAGTGTGAGTCCGCATGTGAATTCGAAGGTAGGAGGAACGTGTAAACGCTTTCCCACACACCGTACACTCAAAGGGCTTCTCTCCAGTGTGAGTTCTCAAATGTGCAGTAAGGTAGGACGAAGAAGCAAAAGCCTTTCCACACTGGTCACATTTTAAAGGTTTTTCTCCTGTGTGACTTCTCATATGCTCAATAGGTCCTGAGCATTTACCAAACACTTTCCTGCACTCTGTGCACTCATAAGACTTCTGCCGTTTGCGACTTTGTACATGTGCAGTAAAGCCAGAGCGAACAGTGAAGGCTTTCCCACAGTCCTTACCTTCATAGCGTTTCTCTAAAGCAGAATAATTTGTGGACTGAGTAAAGGCTTTCTTACTTTGCTCCAATTCATGGAAATTTTCTTTACTATGGGCTCTGCTATGTGCCTGAAGTTGCAACTGACTAACAAAGGCTTTCCCACAATCACTCCTTTCACAGGAATTCTCTGGAATGCATGTCCTCTGGTGTGGAATGCTTGACATCATGGCAAAGGCTTCTTTACAATGAATCAACACTGAAAGTTTCTCTTCAGAAGAAGCTTTCTTGGCTGAAGGAAGTAAGTCTTTTCTACACCAATTATATTCAGAAATCTTCTCTGTATTTTGAATATGCCTGTGTGTCTGAAGGCATTGGGGTTTACTGAAGAATTTTCTAACCTTCTTAGAGTCACAGAGCTCCCCGCCATTGTGGATCCCCACCTGTTGATAAAGGGACGAATGAGTAGTGAAGAATTCTTGAGGCTTATGCAGGGCATTCTTGGGGTAATTATGAAGCAGAAAGTTTCATGCTAGAAAACTGGTCCAGAAAAATATGTCCCTGTGTGCAAAGGCTGCTACTCTCAAACATCTTTGTTCATGAACAGAATTATCACAGAATTTCAAATAATCTCTGACTTAGAAAACTAAGAAATACCTTTATTAATCTTCTCCGCTGTATCTCGTTTGATATATCTGACCAAAAACTATCCAGCTGAAGCTCTGTCTCTTTTGTCTCAAAGTCCATTTTCCGTTCTGAAATAAAACATTGAAAACTACATATACAAATATTTAGACAACAAAATGGGATGTTAAGTATTTGTTCTGATATTACATGCTAAGTTAATAAAGCAAAGATAGAATCAAACAGATTGATTATATAATTGAACTTTAATTATATAACACTATAATTTGGCAGTCATAAGAATCTGGAAACAAAATTAAATTAACATTTATTTATATTATTATTTATTTAACATTAACTTTTAAATGTATTTATTATGTATGTGTGGGCATGCATTCATGGCATGGTACAAGTATGGAGGTTAGAAAAAAAACTAGAGTTGATTCTCTCCTTCTACCCTGTGAGTTACAGGAATCAAATGCAAATCAATAGGCTTGAAAGAAAGCATCTCTACCCACTAAGCCAGCTCAGTAGCCTCAAAACATTTTTTTTTATATAAAAACTACATGGTATGGTAAACAAAAAATAACATAATTTGGGGAAGAAAGAAGCATGCAGCTGCAAAAACACAGTCAGGAACTTGTAAAAGAGCAGATCACTAGTGAAATCATAAGAAAGTCTGGATAAGGGCCGGAGAAATGGGTCAGTGGTTAGTTAGAAGGACTTGTTGCTATTTCAGAAGACTGTAAGTTCAAATTCCCACATCCACACAATGGCTCACAACTGTCTGTAACTTCAGTTTCAAGGGATCTGACACCCTCTCTTCTTGCCTCTGTAGGAACCAACCACATAAACTGTATACAGACTGACATGCAGGCAAAACACCTATACACATAAACATTTTAAATTTTTTTTTTTTTATTTTAAAGAAAGTAAATCGGAATGGACCAAATAATACAGTAAGAGATGCTGAAAATATCTCAAAACCTACAATCCGAGGGCTTCAGTGTTCAGGTGAAAGTTGGTCTTTTTGTTTTAACATGTATTTATTTTCTATGCATTTGTGTGTGCATCTGTACACACATATAGGCCTGCACGATGTGGGTTGAGGGGATCCAACTCAGGTAGTCAGGTTTGGCAGCAAGTTTCTTTCTCTCCTGAGTCATCTCATTGGCCCTCATGTCAGTCTTTTAAAAAATATTTTCATGGGTGCCACTGAGAATGGATTTGATCAAAATAAAATGTACTCAGTATAGGGGGAAAAAAACTTTCCTGTGACTGGAGAGATGGCTTAGCAGTTAAGAGCATAAAACCTGGGTCCAATGCCCAGCACCCACATGACAGCTCAAAGCTTTCAGTAACTTCAGTCCCAGGCTCCATCAACACAGCATGGCACAGCATACACATGGTGCACAAATACATATGTGGACAAAACACTCATAGATATAAAATAAGAATAAAAGAAAAACTTTTTTCAAAAATGCATCCTCGGGAGCTGGAGAAATGGCTCAGTGGTTAGGAGCACTGACTGCTCCTCCAAAGGCCCTGAGTTCAATTCCCAGCAACCATATGGTGGCTCACAACCATCTATAATGTGATCTGATGTGCACTGTATACATAATAAATATATTTTTTAAAAAATGCTTCCTCATACTTCAAAACATGCTGAACTTATCAATAAGAAATGATTTTAACCCATGCTCACCTTGGAGGATGCCTTCTTCCATTATAGTCAACAAATTTACGCCCTGCAACCAAGAGATCAGGCTGGGTTTGACAAGCTGAACTCCTATACTCAGAAAAGGTATATCAATGGCAGAGGCTCACAGAAGAGATTTAAAAAAAAAAACTTGCCATAAAAGAGAAACTATATTTCTAATAAAACATAAAGAATTACCTCTTTTTTGAGATAGGGTCTCAGGTAGTTCAGGCTGGCCTTGAACTCACTAAGTAGCCAAGGATGACCCTGAATATTTGATCCCTGCCTCTATCACCCAAGAACTGAAATTACAGGCATGCAGCCCCATGCTTAGTTTTATGCAGTACTGGGGACTGAATCCAGGGCTCTGCATGTGTTAGACAATCATTCTACAAATAACGCTATATTCCCAGGCCCTATAGCCTTTTTTTTTTTTTATAACAATTTACTTTATGTGTGTGAATGTTTGCCTGCACGTATGTATATGTGTAGCATATGTATGCAGATGCCGAAGGAGAGCAGAAGAAGGTGTCAGATGCTCTGAAGCTGGAGTTACAGACAGGTGGAAGCTGCCATGCGGGTGCTGGGAACTGAAGCTGAGTCCCCTGCTAGAGCAGCCGTCTCTCCAGCTTCTAGAATTAGTTTTAAATACTTCAAAATAAAAATGTCTTTGACTCTTAGTATTATTTTCAGGCCTAAACATGGATTAGGACCAGGCAGTGGTGGTATAACCCTTTATAAGATAATATAAATATATAACATTATAATATGTTATATTGTATTGTATTACATTATTTTTAAAACCTGTGTTATCCAGGTGGTAGTGGTGCACACCTTTATCCTAGCACTCAGGAGGCAGAGGCAGGCAGATCTCTCAATTCAAGGCCAGCCTGGTCTACAGAGTAGATTGTAGGACTGGCAGGACTACACAGAGAAACGCTGTCTCAGAAAACAAAAACCATAGATGTAAACATCACTTAAAATTTTTCTTCAAATTGGATATAACAGAAATGAAGACACATCTTCAATCTCATGGGCAACAACTATACCAACAGTTGTTTTCTGTTTGTTTTGATGGTGTTGACACGTGGTCTTGATATGCAGCCCTGGCTGACCTTGTACTTGTTATATAGCTCAGGCTAGCCTTGAGCTTGTGGCAAACCTGCTGCATGCTGGGATTGTAAGTGTGCAACATCACGCTCAGCTAGTTGTTGCCTTTAGAGTGAAACATTCAAATGTGAGTATTGTAGAACGAGGTGATAGGAACACATATGGAGATTTTTACGTTCAGTATGTCAAAGACAGAGTATAAGGCTGTGCATTTCTACGGAAATGAGAGAGATTCTACTAAACCTAAAGCCACATTTATTGACAAATGCAAATAACATTAGAATGTGCTAGGGCAATGCAATGTCTCCATTGCTTCCCATTATGTTCAGAGTTAACACCATCAACCTTGAAAACTACATATTTTTCTTCCTTAACAGGCTGCAGGATATAATGACAGCCTTACCCACTGTGGTCAGGTTCTGGTAGTTCTCCAGCATCACGTCTCTGTAGAGGTTTCTCTGAACTGAATCTAGTAAGTTCCACTCTTCTTTGGCAAAGTACACAGCCACATCCTCAAAGGTCACCGAGTCCTAAACCATCACATGCATGCCAGTTGGAGCAAAGTGATGTCACCTATGTTCACTGGAGAATATAAAAGTGACACCCATGCCTATAAAGGAATCTAAGGTCTCAATTATTTTGTCCCAGAGCACAGTGGTACTAGGACATCTCTACCCACACTCATTCTGAGGACCTTGTATAATCAATCATAAGCCTTTTGGGACCTCTTACTCATGAAGTTCTACTTCTACAACTTACAAAAGGAGTTCGTCTCACCCTATTTCTCTATACTATAGATACTCATAAGCACAGTACAAAGACTTGATAAATATGGAGGCAAGAGCTGGCTTATCAGTTAAGAGTACTTGTTGTTCTTGCAGAGTACTTGGGTTGGGTTCCCAAAAAACCCACAAAGTGGCTCTCCAGTTCCAGAGAATGCATCCTGACTTCTGTAGGCACTAGGCATGTATATAATATAAATACATACATGCAGGCAAAACACTTATACACATAAAATTAAAATCTAGAGCCGGGCACAGTAGCACACTCCTGTAACCCCAGCACTCAGGGAGGCAGAGGCAGGTGGATCTCTGTGAGTTCTAGGCCACCCAAGACTAAACAGAAAAACTCTGTTTCAAAAAACAAACAAAAAAACTAAAATCTAAAAAAAAAAAAAAAATGTTAATGTCCTGGATTCTATAAGAAAGCAGGCTGAGCAAGCCACGAGGAGCAAGCCAGTAAGCAGCACCCCTCCATGGCTTCTGCATCAGCTCCTGCCTCCAGGTTCCTGTCCTGACCTCCTTTGATGATAAACAGTGATATGAAAGTGTAAGCTAAATAAACCCTTTCCTCCCCCCACCCCCCAAAAAAAGGTAATGATGTATGAGCACAGTCTTGGAACAGGACACCTGCATCTTCCTTACCATCTGCTATAAAACTTAGAAAAATAAATTAGGCTATCAGTACCAGGGAAGTTAAGAATAGCATGGTTACTAAAATACTAAGGTAATTTAGAGAGTAATCCTTTGCCGATGTGAGACACATACCTTCACAGGAAAATTCAACTAAGTACTGACTTTTGGGGGGGGGGGTTTATTTATTACATATACAGTATTCTGCCAGCATGTACATCTTCAGACCAGAAGAGGGCACCAGATCTCACTATAGATGATTGTGAGCCACCATGTGGTTGCTAGGAAGTGAACTCAGGACCTTTAGAAGAACAGCCAGTGCTCTTAACCTCTGAGCCATCTCTCCAGCCCCTAAGTACTGACTTTTGACATGCTCTTTGTTGTCATTGTTCTGATAACTTTTGGGAACAGTTCTACTTACAAGGAAATGTCTTCTCGGTTGATCCAATTATCATATCTTTTAGAAAGATACTAAAAAAAATGCAGCTATCTTTAGATAACCTCTATATAGATACCTCTTCAGAGACATCACTCCATGTTATATGAATTTTATTTCAAGTAACTTTCTATGTCTCAATTTTCTATAATGGTGTTCTTAGTTTTCTGTGAATATACAAAATAAAAAAACTATCCTAGTGATTCACATCTTTAATCCAAGCACTTAGGAAGCAGAGGCAGAGTTTTATGAGCTCAAGGCTAATCTTGTGTACAGAGCGAGTTCTAGACTACGTAAAGCTACATAGTGAAACCCTGTCTTAAAATAAGCAAAAATATATATATATTCAAAAAGAGAGAACATTGGGACCTGACAAGGAGCTCAATGGCAACACACAGAAAGAAAGAGGTCCTTTGTTAACTTACTATTTGTATCTCACAGGAAATATGTCCTCTTAGTAAATCCTGATGATATATTAAATCTTTGAGGTTTTTTTTTAAAACATTTTCCTGTTCTGAAACTAACAAGCAAAAAACAAATTTCAGCTTGAGGACAGAAGAAGTAAGGAAATTAAAAATTAGGGGGAGGCAAAAACTGTAGTCCTATTTGCTGTTGTTTTCAAAACAGGTGCAAACCCAGTGAGGGCAATGATAGGGCAGAGGTCCTCACCTCGAAGACTGATGGCCAGACATTGGGGAGAGGTCCTCGCCTCGAAGACTGATGGCCAGACATGGGGGAGAGGTCCTCACCTCAAAGACTGATGGCCAGACATGGGGGAGAGGTCCTGGCCTCGAAGACTGATGGCCAGACATGGGGGAGAGGTCCTGGCCTCGAAGACTGATGCCCAGAGACTGGACACCCAAGACCACACCGTAGAACGAGACCAGACTTCTGAACATTATCTTCTACATGCCTGTACACTGTGGCATACACACACTTACACACGCACACTCACACTCATTGTGCCTCCAACTACACTGAACTTATCAATGACCAGTTCTGCCCTCTCATTCTGTTCTTCCTGTTATTTTTTTTTATTACATTTAGCAGTGGAAATGAAATTCAAGTGGTTTGGATAAGCAGCAAGTACCCTTACCCACTAACCGATCACACTATCCGTGTAATTGTTTTATTCCCAAGATATCAGACTGGATTAAACTTTAAAATTTGATAAAGAAAATGTAAGTCTAATAACAGTGTTGCTAGCATTAGATTACTTGGTGATTTTAAAAAGCCAGGCATTGTTGGGGTTTGGTCTGGCTGCTGCCCAAATGAGCAGACTCACATACCCCAAAATGTTTGTAAACCTGCCTAAAACCTTATTCCTGTTTGACCAACAAAAAGCCAACACATCCAGTCAGGGTAAATAGGATAGGCAAGGCTAAGGTTCCTGGGCTTTTAGGGCAGAGAGATTCTTGGGAAAGGAAGCAGTCAGGGACCAGAAGAGGATCCGGGGTAGGAGAGAACAGGAGAGAGGAAGAGGAGAAAGAAGAAGGGGAGGAAGAGGAGGAGGAAGAAGAAGGGGAGGAAGAGGAGGAGGAAGAGGAAGAGGAGGAGGAAGAGGAAGAGGAGGAGGAAGAGGAAGAGGAGGAGAAAGAGGAGGAGGAAGAGGAGGAGGAGGAAGAGGAGGAAGAGGAGGAGGAGGAGGAAAGAGGTGGCCATGGGCAGCATGGATGAGGACTCGGCCCAGATGGAGAACATGAGCAAGTGTTTGGGAGTATGGATGGGTTGTGGCTCAATAGACATTATGAGAAGCAGATGGCGTGGGATCAGGGCAGAGAATGGGATACCTGCCCCAAAAAGGGAGGTAGTTTAGGGGATCAGTGTCTACCCCGCCCCAGGTGAATCAAGGCTATTTTAAAATATAACAGGTGTCTGTTTTCTGCTAGTGGGTTAGAAATACCAGTGTAATAATAATTAGCCTAATACAAACATTTATTAGGCCATACTTCTAAATTAATCACAACAGGGCATGGTGGCTCACACTTTTAATTCAAACACATAGGAGGTAAAAGTAAGAGAACTGCAAATTTTATGCCAATTAGCCAAACAGCATGGACTTACTCAATATCTGACTCAAATTACAATTATATCAGGGGCTCACTAAATTAAACATTGTGTCCCCAGAAATCTTAAAGAAATATAAAAAAGGTATGCCTCACTTTAGCTGCAGTACTGTTTACACAGAATCCATTTTCCTAACATACTAGACACCAAATTCTAATATAAAAAATAAGTTAACAGACTTCAGAGGCTCAGCTGGTGACGTGCTTGATGTCCAAGAGTGAGGACTCCAATAACCCAGAACCCATATAAAAGCTGTTTGAGTGAAAATGGCCTCCATAGGCCCATGGGGAGTGGCACTATTGGGAGGTGTGGCATTGTTGGAATAGGTGTGGCCTTGCTAAAAGAAGTGTGTCACCAGAGCTATAAGGTCTCCAAAGCTCGAGCCAGGTTTAATGTCACTCTCTCTTCCTGCTGCCTGCTAGTCGCAGTGTAGGCTGGGCCTTAGCTGAGGGTGAGGCATTCATTGGGGCAGTCTTGGTCAGCATACTATAATCCCAGTGGAGTCCTTTGTCACTGTACTCATTATCTTCTTAGAGACCTTGCAGGGGTGGTCACTGTTAGGATTGGGGGTCTATGTCCGTCACAGTAGATTTAAACATCTTAAATGCCATATTCAGCAGGTCTCTGACATGTTTGAGGGCTAGTATCTACCAAGCATATCTGAGTTAAACAATCTTTGTTTTTAGTTATTTGCTTTAAACTATATCTTGCAAACAAAAAAAACAGGAGGCTAAATGAAGCTTAATCTTGTAATTAATTACATCAGTTCTTAGCATGACTTCAAATATATTTCTGAACACATTAAAGGATTTGATCATTTATAAGGTTACTGACTACCAACTTGTATTTCTTAGCTATCCTTGGAGTTTACAATAATCTAGTAGATTTCATAGACTAGGATGTTATGTTTTGTCCCATTTAGGTTTAGATTCAAAATAGCAATTTTAAATTGGAGCCTTCTCTGCATCAAAACAAAAGCTTCTGGCCCATAAGCATAAAAGTATCTATATGTTGCTGTTAATTTTCCAGTATGGCCTAACAATGTTTAGTATTAGACCTATTATTACGACTGTATTTTCTAACCTGCTAGCAATCAATCAACACAGACACCTGTTATATTTTAAAATAGCCTTAGTTAACCTGGGTCAGGGCAGACATTAATCTCTTAAACTACTTCCCATAGTGGGACAGTGAGGTGTCCCATACCTGCCCCAATCCCATGCCATCTGTTTCTAATAATTTCTATCAAGATACCTCCCATCCATAATCCCAAATACTTGCTAATGTTCTTCATCTGGGCCAAATCTCCACCCACACAGGCCATGTGCTTCTCCTCCACCTAACCCATGATGGCACAACCTTCTTCTCTCCTCCTCTCTGGTCTCTCTTCTTCCCAAGATTCTCTCTGTCTCCCCAAGCCCAGGAACCTTAGCCAAGCCTATCCCATCTGCCCTGTCCTGCCCAGGTGTGATGGCCTTTTATTGGTTAAATAAGTTAAGCTCTAGCCAAGGTACTGGTGGGTCACAGAGACAAGCAGTAATTAGCATCAAAATACATCAGACCAACCTCCAACATCTATAGCTTAATAATATTAACAAAAACAATTTTTAAACTTTTTTTAATGTTGTAAACCTCCAAATTTTTAAAAAAATAAGTTTAAAATCTCTCAATTGTGTTGTTGTAATATGAAAATAAAGTATCTTTTTAAAGAATAAAGACATAGATCATAACAGTAATTTTCAGAAGGCAGAACCAAGTTGTAACAGTACGAACAATTTAATGTCTCTAAAATTAATACCAAGTAGGTCAGTATTGTGTTACAAGGTTTGGCTATCAGGGCCACCAAGCAAGATATGTTGCAATTTTAATACCTCTTTAATGAAGCATTGCTTTAAATCCTATCTTTTACAAAATTGGTTTTAAAGATAGGATAGAAATTATACAAATCATGTGGCAGCCCTTAGTTAAGATGACAATGAAGCCATACCTTCTTTTTCTTCCAACTCATAAAGAGATGGCTGCCAATCATGTGGCTGCCCTTAATCAAGATAGTGGTGAAGCCATGGTTCCACCTTCTTTATCCTGTAGTCAAGATGGCAGCCAGCAATGTGTTGTTTATATCCCGGAATGGAATCATGCTACATGGTTTAAGATTACTTAAGTATAAATACATGCCTGGATCTGAAAAAAGCCATAACTCAGCCAACAATAAAGTAGAACAGCATATTTAAATAACATTTGAATCTCTATTATACTAAACCCAGTGGCCAGAAAGCCCAGAGGTGAATGCTGAGCCCAGGCAGCTGGCAGCAGGAAAAGAAAAACATTTATTCACGAATTCAAGACAAGAAACAGCCATGCAGTGGTCACATACATTCACACACATAAAGTAGACAACCAAACTGAGCCATGTTTATCCATATGTTGGAGTGGAGATATACGTGGGGTGGGTCTCAGAGCAGCAGCTATAGCTGTGTTTTGGCAACGGGGGGGGGGGGGGGGGGGGTTGCAAGAATAAGGTTCTTAAAAAAAACAGGGGAGTTCAGATCAATTGGGTATACACTGGCAGGAATTTTCATGATAGGCTAGGCTGCAGGGGCAAAATTAATGCCATATCCTATTTGTAATTTATATTTTGCATTTAATACCATGTTCTGTATGAGAACTTGTCCTCCAGGGGACTTAACTTCTTCCTGCCTTCAGGGAATAACCACGCACTGCCATAAACTAGACCTGCTAGCAGTTTCCAGAAACTCCACTGGAGCGATTAGCTTCCCTAGAGACTAAGTCTCCACCCAACTTGCCTAAGGAACTGTGAAGTTTCCACAACCTCACCTTCCAGGAACTGTGACCAAAATCTGCCCAGCCTAAGAATATAAAAACCTTACGATCCTTCTGTTCGTGGCCGCCTCACTCCTGTGTGCAGGTGGACCCCAGTGCGCTGGAACAATAAACCTCTTGCTTTTGCATCGACCAGGTCTCTGTCTCTCTCGTTTGGTGCTTCCCGGCATAGACTCTCCCAATTAGAGTCTTACAAGGCCACAGAACAAAGAAATAAGTAGGTGTTTTCAGGCACAAGGTCTGAGATAGTCCCAATTTAGATAAATTTCCCAGCAGGCACCCCCAGGTATCTGTAAATTGGTGGTGCCCATTTTCCCAGCTTTTGCCAGACATGCAGCATCCTGCCTGGAGTCATACAGCGTGTGGTGGGGGAAGGGCTACCTTGGAAAGGACACCTCCAAATTCCTAAAGCTCCCAGTGGGAACAA
The DNA here is from genome assembly GCF_903995435.1 of Acomys russatus. Classification (NCBI taxonomy): domain Eukaryota; kingdom Metazoa; phylum Chordata; class Mammalia; order Rodentia; family Muridae; genus Acomys; species Acomys russatus. The sequence continues at coordinate 14,792,054 of NC_067150.1, forward strand.
AGACTGTCTTTGTTCCAGAACGGAGGGCTTGCCCTGGCCTGCCAACTTGGCAGGATATCCTAGAGGTCATTAGACATGGAAGAAGCACCTGGTGCTTCAGGGCTGCTGGGACATGGTTACTCACCAAGTCCAAAATCCACAGCATCAAGTAGAGCGAAGGAAGGGGATAAAAGTGGTGGGGCTGGAGGACTCTTCTCCGCCCTGGTTTCAGCACCAGATTAAAAGGGCAATGGGTAGGATACGGCAGCCTTCCTCTGTAGTGGGTAGGGACTGAGGGATGCTGCAAGAACCTGGAGGCTAGGCACCTCAGCAGCAGTCTGAGACCCAACACCTGCCATGACTATAAGGGACTAAACCTTTATAAGAGTTGCTGTGGCCATGGCATCGCCTCACAATAGTAAAATCTAAGACAGAAGTTGTACCGGGTGAGTTATTGCTGTGACAGGCCGTAGGAATGTGGAATGTGGAACTGTAGATTAGAAAAGCAGTTGAATGCTTAAATGGGGCTTAATGGACCATATGAGCACTGAAGACAGTGGTGCTGAGTGATTTGAACTGAAGAGGCCTGGCTCAAGAGGTTTCCACAGACAAGAATATTAGTAAGCGGCCTAGAGACCATGCTTATGATATTTTGTCTAAGAATATGGCTGCTTTCTTCCTTGTCCAAAAAATCTGCCTGAGACTAAATTGAAGAGTTATGGATTAACAGCTTTAGCAGAGATTTCCAGACAGCCTGATGTTGACTGTGCCCTGTGGTTATTACTGGCCAGTCTCATGCAGATCTATAATGAAAAGGAGCAAGCTGAGCAAGGAAAGATACAAAATGTGTTTTGTAAAAAGAGGGGACACCAGGAAATGTAAACAGATTAATTAGAATAAAGAGAATGGTAGCCTCAGAGCAAGACCACACCCAGCTAAGTTTGCAACTTGTGAAAAGGAATTAAAAAAAAAAGTTTAGGGCCAAGTGTGGTGGGTTTTAAAGAAAATGGCCTCGTTAGGTTCATAGAGAGGGGCACTATTAGGAGGTGTGGCCCGGTTGGAGTAGGTGTGGCCTTGTTAGAGTAGGTGTGGCCTTGTCAGAGTAGGTGTGGCCTTGTCAGAGTAGGTGTGGCCTTGTTAGAGGAAGTGCGTCACCAGGGCTGGTGGGCTTTGAAGTCTCAGAAGCTCAAGCCAGGCCCAATGTCACTCACTCTTCCTGCTGCCTGCTGATCCAGATGCAGAACACTCAGCTACCTTTCCAGCACCCTGACTGCCTGCATGCCGCCATGCTTCCTGCCATGACCAGAATAAACTAAAACTCTGAAACTGTAAACTAGCCCAAATTAAGTGCTTTCCTTTGTAAGAATTGCCGTGGTCATGGTGTCTCTATACAGCAACAGCACACTGGGGCAGTGAGTATGGCAGCCACCTGTAATCCCAATGGGTAGAAGCAACAGAGACAGAGACTAGAGCAAGCTGATTAGCTATAGCAGTGAGGCCATGCATAGCAGTACACGCTTTAAATCCCAGTATTCTGGAGGCAGCAGCAGGCAGATCTCTGAGTTTGATGCCAGCATGGTCTACACAGAAAGTTGCAGACCAGTCAGGGCTAAATAGTGAGACCCTGGAGTGGGACTACAGCAGATTCATTAGAAAGGAAAAAAAAAAAAAATAGGAAGAAAAGAAGGTGGGAAGAAAGGGAGGGAGGAAAGAAAGGCAACAGTTGCCATAGTTTGTAAAGGGCCAGCTGGTGGAGTCTTTGTGCTTGTACCAAGATTTCCATGTATCTGATGCCTCAGGAGCCACTGGAGTCCTTCTGTGGATTGGTAACGAAGGAGTCTCTGTTACATGAAAGAAAGAAAGAAAGAAAGAAAGAAAGAAAGAAAGAAAGAAAGAAAGAAAGAAAGAAAAGAAAGAAAGAAAGAAAGAAAGAAAGAAAGAAAGAAAGAAAGAAAAGAAAGAGGGTTTATTCTTCTGTGTTTTTGTTTTTTGTTTTTTTGTTGTTTTTTGTTTAGTTGGTTGGTTTTGGTTTTGGTTTTGGTTTTGGTTTTGGTTTTTTTGCTAATACCTCTCCAGACTCTCTGAAAGGAAAAAAACAGGTCTTATTCCCAAAAAGGGATTTTACATCGAGGGTTTTCAGATAGATCTGTCTTTGACCTAAAGCACATGCCAGATACCACATTGCTGGTGACTAATGGCCTTCCAGGGTGTTATTTACATATACAGCAAGTTGCAGATGACAGCACAGTTAGAACCCTCCCCTGGCTCAGAACAGCAAGTCTTGTCCTGGGAGAATTAGTTTCAGGCTCTTTGGATTCAGTGGAAGGAAGTCAGGGCAGCATGGCAGGCTCTCTGATGACTTGCCAGCACTCTCCAGGGGACAGCTATCGCCCTGACATTTAAGTAACCTTCTCACTTCCACCTGCTTACCATTCTGACCACAACCTGTCTTTTAAAACTGGAGAAGCACATAGATCTTTCTTTTCATATAGTACAGAAATGAAATAGTGAGTTCTCTTTTGGAGAAAGCAAAGATGAAAATGTCTCCTTTAAGTAGTTTGTGTAGCAAATAACTTGCTCCAAACTGTGACTTCAAGAAAAGCATCCAATGATGTAGACTCAGAGACAAGAGCCAGTATGCTAACCAAGCAGCAGGAGAGAAAAACTAAACTACAGAGATGAGAACCAGACAAAAACCAAAACTTAACCAGGCAGAGTGACACAGGCTTGCGTGTCCTTCCAACACTGGAGTTGGACACAGGAAGATCAACAGTTTGAGGCCAGCCTCAAAGAGCAAGACCCCGTTTCAAAAAAAAGACTAAAGGGAGGCAGGGCATCAAGATGGCTCAGCAAGTAAAGACACTTGCTGCCAAGTCTGATCGTCTAAGTCTCTAGAGACCACAGGATAAAGAGAAAGAGAACTGTGCATGACCTCTGCAAATTGTCCTCTGACTTCCACATGTGCACCATGGCACATGCATACACATAAAGCAATAAAGAGCTTTTTAAAAATGAAAACTAAAATGTTATTCTCCTTGGAGTATGTCTTTGTTCCATTTTATATAAAGATATAGCCCTTCTTGGTTTTGCCATCTTCACTGTAAGCTAGCAACATCCTCAGCATAATCTTTAATCACCAGGCTTGTAAAAATCCTGAAGCAATAGAATATAATTTGGAAGAGACATGACTGATTCATGAGGCCAGTAGCACGTCCAGGGATTCTAATACAAGACCCTGTCACTACTGCCCTGCTCTTCACCATCTGGACAACACAGCACCAGCACACTGTGAAGCTTTACTGGAAACAGAGAATCTCACAGACCCTGAGTCTGACCCTCCATACCCCGCTGCCCACTAAACTCTAGGACATGGAAACAACAGCTAAATTTGCTAAGAAACTGAGAGAATGGAACTCAAACTTGGATCCATCCTTTCTTAGGCAGGATCCTCAAGTTAGGCAGGAGTTTGTCTGCCCTCAGTCCCTTGACATTTTCCAGTTGCTGAAGACAACGTCTCCTACCCTGGAAATTTAACTTCTTAGAATGTCTCTTGTCCCTTAAGACTAATTGAGGGAATAATGGGAATGTGTAGACTGTGGTACCGCTGAGCACCATGGGTAATGGAGCCTGATGGCATTCTGTTCTTTCCACTCATTAGCAAGGACATCCACAGTAAAGGACAGAGCACAGAACACAAAAGATGTGGCCAGTTGTCAAGCCATCATCATCGGGCTGATGTCCAGAGATTGTCTCAATTTTTGATTTATGAGTTACTGGACAATTGCTTTAAAACTCTCTCCTTCAAACCCTGTGTGGTGACATACGTCTACAATCCCAACACTTGAGAGACAGGGGCAAGCAAATCACTGTGTGTTTGAAGCCGAGCTAACTTATATAGTGAGTCAGGCCAAAAGTGATAGCTTGTCTTGAAACAATAAAATTAAACAAAACAAAAATACATACTCCTCAGGGGTGGGAGAGATGGTCAGTGGTTAATTGTAACGAATCCAGCTTCGGTTCCTCAGGCAGGTCACAGGTGCCTGTAACTGCTCTAGGAGACGTAAGGCTTTCCTCTGGGCTTCTCAAGCACCCACTCACACACATGGCCAACACACGACACAAAGGGAAAAAAAATTAAAGAACCTGTCTCCTTCAAAATAAATGCACATACACACTCTCTTGGAATTCTTCTTGACTGATAACAAAAATATCTATTTTTTAAAAATCACACATCTCTATACGAAACAAGGCCTTGTCAGAACATTTCTTGTTACTGGTACACTCAAACTGAGCTTATTTATTAATGCAGTTAAAAGATTCTAATTTGTGGGGTGTGATGGCGCTCACCTTTAATCCCAGCATTCAGGAGGCAGGCAGGTGGATCCCTGTAAATTAAGGCCAGCCTGGTCTACAAAATGAGTCTAAGACAGCCAGAGATACACACAAAGAAACCCTGTCTCAAAAAAGAAAAAGAAGAAGAAGAAAAAGACTCTAATTCCTTAATTTCCTATCTACGGAAAATTCAAACACAGTCTTGCTTTACTATTTTCTCCTGATTTACATCATTTGAATACCATTTATTGCTTCTGTCAGTTACAAATTGAAGCATAATTTGTTCTCTGCAAAAACAATAACTGCTCTTAATAACCAAACCATCTCTTCAGCACCCTCCTACTTATAATTTTGGTGTCAGTTTAAACATACCTTTTTCTTGTGTTCACTACTTCCATTTAAAGGAAAATAATACCGTCTCTACTTCTGCATCCTAATCAAATTGTAATAATTAACGTAACTCCTTAGTTATAGGGTTTAATAAACAAGAGCATATACGTTGGGGTGGGGGGGGGTGGAAAATAGTGATTAAAAGCACTTGGCCGCCCTTCTGGAGGACCTTAAGTTCCTAGCACTCACATGGAAGCTATAAGCATTTGTAACTCCAGTTCCAGAGGATCCAATGCTCTCTTCTGGCCTCTTCTGGCCACCACAGGTATGTGGTGAAAAATATGTATGCAGAAAAAAACAAAAACAAAAACAAAACACCTATATTCACAAGAAAACAGTTTTTTTAAAGGGTGTATTTTGGGAAGGTGTGGAACTGTTCAGTTTTACTAGGGCTACTTATTAGCAGCATTGTTTGTTGGGACAAGATTTTGTAGTGACGCCCAGGCTAGCCTCAAACTCCTGATCCTCTTGCCCCCGTGCTCCACCACATCCAACAATAACGCATTTTTCTTACTTAAAGTGCTGCAGGGGCTGCAGCTGGCTCAGCGTGTGTTCGCACTGCTCTTGCGTTAGCTTTCACAACCGCCTTAATCCGAAAAGGCGCTCACTTCAACCGCATCAGCACTTCCGACCTTCCAACTCCTGAAGAGGACTTAAGACCAGAAACCAATGGTGCAAATTCTTTTCCCTTTGGAAGAAAATGGATCCCGTCACGCTCGCCCGCTCAGCCTGAGCAAGCGCTGCCTTGGCCGAGACCCACTTCAGCCCGGGGGCCTGCAGGTCACCGCCTCTGAGGCGCTATGAAACTACAAATCCCGGGCCGCTTCAGAAGAGACGGAAAGCAATGACAGCACTTCCGCTTCCGGCCTAGGCCTGCAGGATCGGTTATGGCTGACAGTTTGAAATCCTATCAAAGAAACTAGAATTTCCTCCCACGAAAGTGCAGTTGGCCCTCAAAAACAGACCCACAAGGTTGAGATCACACACAAAAATGGATATAAAGAGATGCAATTTTAAAAAGAAACATACACAGAAAGTAAGCAAATTATCCGAGAGCAAAACATAAAGGTCATCCCCTTTTTTGGGGGGGGACGGCTCCTTTTATAGCAGTTGTCCGGGTCAGCTGAATGGGTTATATTTGAGAAGAGTTTTCAGAAGGCACCTTACTCAGAGATAGTTAATCTTAAAATACCACTTATCCTCCAAGCTACTCGTTTCTCTCACTATGCAGGAGTGTCTAAAGGTGTTTTTTTTTTGTTTGTTTGTTTGTTTTTCCCCACCCCAGAAATACTTCTTGAGCTCTCATTTGGAGGGAGTGCCCTTTATGAAGCACAGTAACTAATTTAGGGCAGGCATAGTGGCACATGCCTTTTAATACCGGGACTCGGGAGGCAGGTAGGCAGGTAGGCAGGTATCTCTGACCTCAAGCCAGCCTTATCTCACAATGAGCTCCAGGCCAGCCAGAGCTAGGGAGAGCCTCTCCGAAAAAACAAATGAATAAGCAAACAAAAGGCGGTGGGGGTGGGGAAAGTTCAGTGCCTGCTCTGAAAGAATGAAGGCCTGGGATCCCCAGCACCCACTAAAAAGGTAGGAACGGCTCGCTGTGGGGCTCATTCTTGCGAAGTGTCTTAGCGACTGTCACGAACATTTCATCCATGGCCTCAGCAGTCTTTGGCAGTCTGCACAAACAGTACGCGGTTGCTATCAGCATAGGCTTGTTTCCTTGAATTCCACAACTTGGTCAGGCCCCATCAACCTGCCTCTGCCTCCCTCATTGCTGGCCCTAAATGAAAGTGTGCGCCGCCGCCACCTGGGTGTTTTTGTGTATGAGATGAAGATGAAATGGCTGCTCAAACCTTGTATATCACATGCATGCCATACGAGGGTTTTAGGTCCTGTGCTGGAGTTTTCAGGTTTTATTTTGATTTTTAAGAGATTTAGCTGGGGACTGCAGAGTTCAGTTCCCAGCACCCGCATGGGCAGCTCCCAACTGTCTGTGCCTCCACAGACACACCTGCAAAACACCAATGTATATTAAAAGATAAATTATTTTTTAAAAAGATTTAGCTGGGTGTGATAGTGACAACTTTAATCCCAGCATACAACAGATTTCTCTGGGTTTGAGAGCAGCCTGTCTACATAGTGAGTTCCAGGCCAGACCGTATCTCAACAAATAAAGTCTGTGTCTTTAAATCTTGTCTTGAGTTACTTTTCTATTGCTGTAAAGAAACACCATGACCAAAACAACCTTTAAAGGAAAGCATTTAATTCTGGGCTTTGATTGCAGTTTCAGAGGTTGGATATATAAAACCCTGGCAGCAGGGAGCATGGTGGCAGGTAGGCAGGCATGGCACTGGAGCAGTCGCTGAAAGCTTAAGTACAAAGACAACCAAGAAGCATAAACACTGGGCCTGGCATGGGATACTGATACCTCAAGGCCCACCTCCAGGTGAGACACTTCCTCCAACAAGGCCGTAACTCCTAATCCTTACCCAAATGGCTCCACAAAATAAAGAACCAAGTACTCAAATATATGAGCCTATGGTGGACATTTTCAAACCACCACATTCTATTCCCTAGCCCCTACAGTCTTGTAGCTGTCTCATAATGGGAAAATGCATTTAACTCAACTTCAAATGCCCCATAGACCTTACAGCTTCAAGGCTATCTCTCCTGTAAAATAAAAATAATAATTATTATTATTTCCAATATACAATGGCATAGAATATGCATTACCATTCCAAAAGGGAGGAATGGAAGCATAGTGGGGAAATACTAATCAAAGCAAAAATGAGACCTAGCAGGACGAGCTCCAAGCCCATAGCTCTATGTCCTATAGCAAAGGACTTAGATGAATAGTTCTTTGGATGTGCCAATCCTTGGAGCTCTGTTGACTGCAACACGCCTTTCTTGAGCTGGTTCTATTCGATGTGCAGCTCTCCTCAACACATACAGCTCTGGCATCTCCAAAACCCAGAGGTCTCTAACACAATTCAAGCTTCATTTACACAGCTTCACAAAATGGCCTCTTTGGGCCTCCATAAAAGAACTCCTGTGCCAAACACCTGGTTTCTGTGGCATTCCTTAACCAGAGAAAAAGATTCCACAGCCCCTTCTCCTGCATCCTTCATGACTCTAAATCCAGAACCAGCTGGCTGATGCTGAGAAATTGTTTGGGCTGGGGAGCCCGGCCCACTCCTTGAAATATGTTTATATACGCTTCAAATTGTTGGTGCTTTCCTTTGTTGAATAACTTTCCTTTGCTTTAGAATATTCCTTAAGCATTTTCTATTTACAAGCATTACCAAAAATAATAATCAGTTCTCAAAACATAATGGCCAATAAATACATTTTTAAAAAGTCTAAAATCCTTAACTATCAAGGAAATAAAACAACTGATATTCCACCTGTCCCCTTTCAGGTAGGGGAGTGCAGGTGTGGGTGAGATGCTGAGAACGGCTGTCAGAAAAAGAGTGCCCATACAACTGAAACCAGGATTTGATGAGATTCAACCAAAGGAAGCAAACCAGCATCTTTACACCCACATTAACAGTTACACTACTCAAAGTAGCAAAGTTAAAAACTTAGCCTAGGTGGCCGGGCATGGTGGCGCATGCCTTTAATCCCAGCACTCAGGAGGCAGAGGCAGGTGGATCTCTGTGAGTTCGAGGCCAGCCTGGTCTACAAAGTTAAGTCCAGGGCAGCCAGAGCTACACAGAGAAACCCTGTCTCAAAAAACCAAAACCAACAAACAAAACATAGCCTAGGTTTTCACTAATAAATGGATGACAGCTTGGTGGTGGTGGCACACACCTTTAATCCCAGCACTCAGGAGTTAGAAGAGTTCAAGGCTAGCCTGGTCTACAGAGCAAGTTCCAGGACAGCCAGAGAAACCCGGTCTCAAAGAAATTTTTAAAAAATGGATGGAGAGTCAGCTCAGCAGATAAGACTGCTCTTCCAAAGGATCAGAGTTTTGTTCCTAGCACCACTGCTGGTTGCGCATAACCTACTAATGACAACTCTAGGAGATTCAATATCCTCTTCTAGGCTCCTTGGGCACCCAAATACATGGAAAACACATATACAATAATAAAATGAAAAAATATGATAGTCAGAATGGAGTTTTATTCAGTCATAAAGAAAAAAAAACTAGGTAATTTGTAGGGAAAGTGATGGAACCAAAAAGCTTATTGAGTGAAATAAGCCAGATCTAGAATGACAAATAACTATTTTCTCTTGTGAACAAAATCAAAAACAAAAATTAAGACATGAAAGTAGAGAAGATGGGGGCATTAGAGGAAGGAGATTAGAAAAAAAAAAAAAAAAAAAAAAAGGTAAAGGTATGTATTTAAAAAGTATACTTTATACACATCTGAAAATGTCAGTGTAGCCCTGAAAATACTGTTCTTGCTTAACATGCATGAAGTTCCAGGTTCAAACCTCAACAGCATACACATACATTTAGAGACAGAACTGAAAGTTCAAGGTTGTCATTGACCACATATCAAGTTTGAGGACAGTCTGGAATATATAAGAACCTATTTCACAAAGACAGACACAGACACCACACACACACACACACACACACACACACACACACACACACACACACACACCAAACGTGAAAGAAACCTACTTTACTGAAACATGCAAGTGGCCAATAAGTATATAATAAGAGAAGCTGGAGAGATGGCTCAGTAATTAAGAGCACTTTACTGTTCTTGCAAAGGGCTCGTTTAACTGCAAGTTCTCAAGTTAATTAGCTCACATCCTGTAATTACATTTTCCACCTGACTGCCTCACACACCTGTATGCACTTGACATATGCACAAGCATGCACACACACATACATATTAAGTATAGTCATGTGGGTTTACTTGTCAAAACTCCTGACAGAAGCAATATTTAAAAAAGGAAAAGTTAGCAAGGCGTGGTGGCAAACACCAGTAATCCCAGCACTTGGGAGGCAGAGGCAAGCGATCAATCTGAGTTCGAAGCCAGCCTGGTCTACAAAGTGAGTCCAGGACAACCAAGGCTACACAGAGAAACCCTGTATGGTGAGGAAAAGGTTTAATCCCAGTGCAGTGGTGCATGCCTGTAATCTCAGCACTCAGAAGGCAGAGACAGGTTGCCTCCTGTGAGTTCGAGGCCAGCCTGGACTAAAAAGTAAGTTCAGGATAGCCAAGACTACACAGAGAAACCTGTCTCAAAAGAAAAAAAAACTAAAACCGTCTGAGGTCATGGACCATGGGTTCAGAGGGCAGGCAGGGCATGGTGGCAGAGTGGCTACGACATCAGGGGCTGGTAAGGTGGCCTGTTTTAGGACACTCTCACAGCTGAGTGCAGGGTGGGGACTGACTTTCACACAAACCCTGGTGCCCCATATTTGCCCACGTCCCCTGGAGGGGGAGACCTGGTGGCACTCAGAGGAAGGACAGCAGGTTACCAAGAAGAGACTTGATACCCTATGAGCATATACAGGGGGAGGAGGTCCCCTCAGGAACAGTCATAGGGGAGTAAGGGGAAAATGGGAGGGAGGGAGGAAGGGGAGGATACAAGGAAGGGGAGGATACAAGGGATGGGATAACTATTGAGATGTAATATTGAATGAAAGAATAAAAGAAAAAGAAAAAAAAAGTGGCCTGTTTTCGTTCCTGACAAAGACTCTGTGAAGCCTAAGATGGACTATGCTAGTTATCCTCCTCTGCTGGTCACCACTCTCTAGGGCACATACAAGCATCCATTTCCAGGGTGCAATGATGCATTTTCGAATTTGCTAAGACATTAAGTGTTTTCATATCAAATATAACTATGTAGCCCAGCAAGTTGGCTCAGCAGGTAGAGGGCCTTACCTCCAAACCTAAACACCTAAGCTCAATTCCCAGGACCCACTAGGTGGAAGGAGAAAGCCAAGCTTCACACACATATAGTATCTCATGTTGTGTACCCCCTCACCTCAAATAAATAAATGTAATATAAAAACAAAATAAAATGTTAGCATTTTATCTTTGAGGCAGAATTGTAAGATGGAGATGTCTGGACTACACAATGAGACCTCTCAAAAACTAAATAAACTCTATTCTAAGAATTATTTTAAAAGTAAAGCTTGGTAAGTCTACTGTGAGATTTCTTATATTGTGCCCTGTGAAATTAAATACAACATATTCTCTGGCTTTTCTGTAGAATGTTATATATAGAATTATTAGATCTACTTGATCTCAAGTCTAGGTCAGGCAGTTTCCTTAGTGGTTTTAAGACTCAGTGCTGGGGCTGGAGACAGTGGTGAAGAGCACTGTCTGCTCTTGCAGAGTCCTAAGTTTGATTCCTGGCAACCACACGGTGGCTCATAACCTTCTATACTGGGATCCGATGCCCTCTTCTGGCATGCAGGTGTGCATGCAGATAGAGCACTCCTAAGTAAAATAAACTTTTAAGAAAGAGTCAATGTTACTATTAATCAATGGTCAAAGAGTACTAAAATAGTCTTATTTCTCATCATAATGCTATTTCTCTCTACAAATAAACTGTCTGCTTTGCACATTTGAGTATTCTATTTCTAAGATATCTTTACAACCTTACAAGAAAGTAACCATCTTACCTCTTGCAGTCAATTTATGCCCTAACAAATGAGTCACTTACTGGCAACACGGGAAAGTCTGTCTAAACATTAAGAGCCAGGCACAGCGAGCCATTACTGAAGTCACAGTACTTGAGAGGTTAGTGCAGGAGGATCATCAGTTTGAGGTCAGTGTGGGTTACACAGTGAGTTTAAGGCCGAGAGTGGACTACATAGCAAGATCCTGTCTCAAAAACAAATAATAAAACAAAAAAGAAAAAATATTAAAGACAACTTCAATCTCCTGGTCACTTCATAAAGTAACTTTTAAAAGGGCCACACAAACTGTGATCAAGAATGATTTTATCAGTGGGATGCAAAGATACTTTACATAAATAAGTGTGATACACTGAATAAGCAAAATGAAAGAAAAACCGGTATTGCAGAAAATGTATAGAATCATTAACATAGGATATAAAGTGATGACGACAACAGTCAATAAGTTAGATAGAAATGTACTTAGTCACAATGGCAGCACATAAAAACAAATGCAGTTATCCTTCAGGGTTACAAAGCTCAAACTCGTCAAGGATAGGCATGCCTATCTTTCCCACCTTTGTTTAGCAAATACTGGGAAAAGCCTAGCTGGAGCAATTAGGATAGGCAAAGAAAGTCACCCAAGTAAGTAAAGTAAAATTGTTTCAGGTGACAGGGTGTCAATATAGAAAATTACACTACATAAAATGATAGAGAACAAAATTTTAAGCAGGAAAAATCTAAACAACTATGAACAAGACAAGACTAAAAACAAATGGCAAGTATCCCATGCACACTGAGAATTACCATAGTTAAAATGTCTGTCCTACCCAAAGAACCTTGTAGATTTATTGCCACTGTATTATCAATTCTAATGAGATTTTTTTTTTTACAGGATTATAAAAAAAAAATTCCAAAGTCATAAGAAACCAAAACCTTTCAGATAAGCCGAAAGACATAAATAAAAACTTTTTTTAGGCTTAATGATGTAGTGCAGGGCTGGAGATGAAGCTCAGATGGTAGTGTTCACTTAGCATGAAGTTTGGTACCCAAGCACTGCACAAAAATAAAAGAGTGTGGTTGTGCTTGCCTATAATTTACCACTGGTGAGACAGAGGCAAGAAGATGAAAAGTCCAGGATCATTATTAGTTAATTTCAAAGCCAGCCTAAGCTCCAAGAGACCTTGTCTCAAGGAATAAGAGCAAAGCAAACAAAACCCATTACATACGTAAAAATCCAACAGTACAATACTGATACAGACTACATAACAAAATTGTTTAGAAATAAACTTATTGCAATGGCTAGGTGTAGGGGCACATACCATTAATTCCAGCACTCTGGAAGGCAGAGAGACAGGTGGATCTCTGTGAGTTTGAGGCTAACCTGATCTACATAGTCAGATCTACACAGAGACTATCTCAAAATCAGAGGAAAAAAAGAAAAACTCTACAGTCAACATAATTTCAACAATGAGTTTAGAACTACATAGTTTGACGGTAGAGCACTTGTCTAGCACTCGTGAGGCCACAAGTTTAATTCCTAGCACCAAAACAGAAACAAAACAAAAACAAAGAAATGCATATAAACAAATTTTCAACAAAACTATAATATGAAAAGGATAGGCAAACAAATGAAACTGACAAAAATGCATGTGCAAGCAAAATAAGTACACCATTGTGTGTGTGTATGTGTGTGTATAAATAGAATTAAATAATAGTAAAAGAAATACAGTTAAGTTGGGTAGGCTGGCTCAACCCCAAACTCTCAGCACTCAGAAGGCCTAGGGAAGAAACACTAATACAAATTAAGGCCATCCTGGTCTACACAGTAAGTTCCATACTATCTTGGATTATATAGTGAGCTCACTCCAAACAAACAAAACCCTGAAAGTAAAATCTAAAATGGTGACACAATAAAAGTCCAAGAAGAATGCTTCCAGTCACACCAAAAATAATTTTGGAGCTGACATGAAAAGCATGAGCATTAAAAGCAAAAATAAACAGTTAAGGGCATATCAAATTAAAAATTGGCAAAACAAATCTGATGTGACATGTATACAGACAGAAAAATACCTGTAAACCATACATATTACAATGGGTCTGTGTCTAAATCATAGTAAATCAGGTAACTTCACAGCAAAACACATGTATCTTAATGTTAAAATTGATAAATAAATGAAGTCAATTTTAGCAAAGACATACAAATGCCTTATAGATAGAAAATGCAAATCAAAACTATGAAGATACTATCTCACATTTTTAAGTGACAGAGAAAAAGTAAAAAGATAAGCAATAAAAAGACTAGGTATAACACTGGGAATATAAATTGATAGCCATTACAGAATAGTACAGACACACTGAATTACATCTATCATTACTGTAACAAACCCACTTTTGGGACTGTATCTGAGGACGTAAGATCATCAATTTAAAGAGACAGTTACACCCACACTCAATGCAGTGATACTCCTAACAACTAAGGTATGGAAACTAAGTATCCATAGGCAGGCGAAAGGATAACTAAATGTCTTCAAATAAATGACCACAACACAGTGCCACATTAAGAACATCACATAAATTGATATAAGCCATATAAACAGTTAGACATGTTGGCACATGCCTGTAACTCCAACAGTAAAGTCTGAGGCAGAAAGGTTGGGAGTTTGAGGTCAGTTTGAGCTACATCAAGACCCTGTCAGAAAAATTTAAAAGCTAGGTAGAATACAAATACTACATGACCTAGGGATGACAGTCTAAAAAAAAGTTAAACTCCAATATGAGAATGGAATAATGACTAACAGGGACTTGAAACTCAGAGAAAGGGATTATATTGGTCAAATCCAAACCTATTTGTTTTAAGTACTTGAACACTATGTAAAACATGGTGATTTCAGTGCTAGAAAAGTAAATAGTTAAGACAATACAATGAGCAAGGTATGGGGGCTTGCACCTGTAATCTAAGCACTAGGAGGCTGGGCCAGGGCTGCCATGAGCTTGACCTCACTATAGGCTATTGATTTTCATACTAGCCTAGGCCACAAAGTGAGACTGTCTCAAAAGAAAAAAAGGAGGAGGAGGACGAGGAAGAGGAGACGACGACAAAGGGGAGAGAAACAGACAGTGCATACGGGGTACATGATAACAAACTAACAATCAGTGAGTGAGTAGATAGGATAGATAGGAGTTTGTGTTCATTACCTCACAATGCTGACATGAAACATAATAAACACTAGGTATAAACAATAGTTTCAATCATATCAAACAGGAATATTTTTTAAAAGAAAACCTATAAAAAAGAAAACATATAATAGACGTCATAAAAATACACAAATGTAGAAGCATTCCAAGTTCATCTAGAAGCACCCAGGAAATCTGTGTGTTACCCATCCAAGACTTCAAGACACTGAAAGAAATCCCCTATTACATACATGTAGTAATGTATGTACACACATGTTCAGTCTGTAAATACTATATAAAGTCAATATAAAAAGTTACTTCCCAAACTGCAGTAAGAACTTTCTCAACTGTGAGATCGTAAGTGAACAAAGAAAAGTTAAAATCTATGACATTTCTACATGTCTTGCTTGCATTAATACACATGGAAACACTAAAGATTTTTGTTTCCTATACTACAAACCTTGAATTCATAGATCATGAGATTTTGATCTCTCCCACAATCCTTAAACTCAGAGCATCCTCAGAATGAGTTGTTTCTTACAGCAAATAGCAACAACTGAATGTTTTTATACTTTGCTTATTGTATTAGTAAGATTTGTATAAACTGAGTTCTGATTGCAAAGGATGTCAAGGGCTTCCAATTTTCCGATTCCTTACACTCCAAGGCTCTCCCCCCAGTGGGGGTTCTCATGTTCGTTAGCATCAGCAGTAGTGGTGAAGGCTTCCCCACATTCCTTATATTCATATGGTTTCTCTCCTGTGTGTTTCCGTAAATGTTTGTTAAGGCCTGAGTGCTCTGTGAAGGCTTTTCCACAGTACTGACACACGTAGGGCTTCTCTCCAGTGTGAATTCGCATGTGAACTCGAAGGTATGAGGACCACAAAAATGACTTTCCACATATTATACACTGAAAGGGCTTCTCTCCAGTGTGAGTCCGCATGTGAACAGGAAGGTAAGAAGAACATGTAAATGTCTTCCCACATACTGTACACTGAAAGGGCTTCTCTCCAGTGTGAATTTTCAAATGTACATTAAGATATGAGGAAGAAGCAAAGGCTTTCCCACAGTGGTCGCATTCGAAGGGCTTCTCTCCTTTGTGACTTCGTATATGTGCAATAAGGCCTGAGGAAGTGCTAAAGGCTTTTCCACACTCTTGGCACGCATAGGACTTCTCCCCAGTGTGGTTCCGTAAATGTATAGTAAGGCCTGAACGAGCAGTGAAGTCTTTCCCGCAGTAAGTGCATTTATACGGTTTTACTCCAGTGTGAATTCGAAAGTGGGTCTCAAGGGATGAAGAGTTTCTAAAGGATTTTGTACACACCTTACACTGAAAAGGTCTCTCAGAACTGTGAGTTTTTATGTGTACAGTAAGTTGAGCAAAGCTAATAAAGCCTTTCCCACATTCCTTACATTCATAGGGCCTTTCACCAGTATGTGTTCTTATGTGTTTAGTAAGGCATGAGCGCTCAGGGAAAGTTTTCCCACACTCTTTACATTCATATGGTTTCTCTCCGGTGTGAGTTCGCATATGAATGCGAAGATAAGAGGACCGTGTAAAGGTTTTGTCACACTGGTTACACTCAAAGGGTTTCTCTCCAGTGTGAGTTCTTAAATGTCCAACAAGAGATGAGGAATGAGCCAAGGCTTTCCCACACTGATAACACTCAAACGGCTTCTCTCCTGTATGAATTCTTATATGTTCAACAAGGCCAGAGGATGTACTGAAGGCTTTCCCACACTCCTTACACTCATAGGGCTTCTCCCCATTGTGAATTAGCACATGCTTAGTAAGGCCTGAACGTGCTGTGAAGTCTTTCCCACAGTAATTACATTTGTATGGTTTTATTCCAGTGTGAATACGAAAGTGGGTTTTAAGGCATGAGGAATTTCTAAAGGTCCTTGCACATACCTTACACCGAAAGGGCTTCTCCCCAGTGTGGGTTTTTATATGTTCAGTTAGTTGAGCAAAGCTGGTGAAGGCTTTCTCACATTCTGTGCATGGATAGGGCCTCTCTCCAGTATGTTTTCGTAAGTGTATCGTAAGCCAAGAACGGCCACTAAATGCTTTCCCACATACTTTACACTCATAGGGCTTTTCACCTGTATGAGTTCGTATGTGACCCAGCAGGTAAGAGGAACGTGTAAATGCCTTCCCACATATGTTACACTCAAAGGGCTTCTCTCCAGTATGAGTTCTCAAATGTGTAGTAAGGTAAGAGGAAGATGCAAAAGCATTCCCACACTGGTCACACTGATACGGCTTCTCTCCGGTATGACTTCTCATATGTTCTGTAAGGCGTGAGGGTTGAATAAAGGTTTTCCCACATTCCTTACACTCATAAGACTTCTCTCGAGTGTGTTGTCGTAGATGTACAATTAAGCTTGAGCGCTCAGCGAAGGCTTTCCCACATTCCTTACAGTCATAGGGTTTCTCCACAGTGTGGCTTTGCATATGGAGATTAAGATACACAGGATGTGTAAAGAATTTTTCACATTTCTTACATTCATAGTACTTTTTTCCAGTGGGAAGCACAACTTGCCCATCATGGCTTACAGGACGAGTAAGAGTTTGCCCACACTGCTCTGATTTGTGGAGATTCTCTTCACTATGAGAAGAACTATGCGCCTCAAGTTCTAGCTGATTGCCCAGAGTTTTCCCACAGTCACTGCATTCAGTGGATTTTTCCAGAGGGCACATTCTCTGGGTAACATCTGGAGTCAAAGTGAACGGTTTTACACACGGGTTCAACTGAAAATTGTTCTCTTCAGTAGAAGTTTCTTTAAGTGGTGGCAGAAAGTCTTTTCCATACACATTACACTCTGAAGTGTTCTCTGTATTTGGAGTACTAATGTGAGTCTGAGGGCAGGAATCTTCACTAAAAACCGTTCCAACTTGTATAGAGTCACTGAGCTGGCCTCCTTTCTCTCTTCCCTATTGATAAAGGGGGAAAGATGATTAGGATGTTTTAAGCTTGTGCAGAGAGATATAATTGATGCACTACACTTCACAATACATTTGCGGCATCATTTTATGTGAGTATGATGGCTTACTACTGTACTCCCAGCAGTCTGGAGGCTGAAGCAAAAGGGTCACAAATGAAGGCTACCCTGAGTGCTAGTGAGCCTCTCCCTGAAAAAAGAAGTAAACGAAAAAGGAAATGAAAAAGAGAAAAGGAAGAAAAGAAGGGAAAGATAAAAGAGTCCCCTTACCTGTGACAGCTATTCTCTCAAATATCCTTCATTTTATCTATTTTTATTAGTGAATCCCTAATCTTCCCTGACCTTGGACATTAGGATCCTTGTTTCTCCCAACCGCTGACTACGGAGCTAAGGACAACTGATGAGTTCTGGGAGAAAAAGATGTCAACTTTGGAATATGGCCCTAGTAGACCAACCCATGCTCCAGTGACTGGCCTTACATATTACATACACCAAGGAACAGTTTGGCTAGCAAAAACTGATAGATTATTTATTCTAAAAAAGGAAGTAGAGTTGTGAGAGATAGAGAGATGGAGGTGGATCTTGGAGGAATTAGGAGTAGTGGGAGTTGAATATTATCAAAATACATTATATAAGATTCTCAAATAAAAGTATTTTTAAAAAAGAAATATCCGGGCAGTGGTGGTGCATGCCTTTAATCCCAGTACTTGGTAAGCAGAAGCAGAAGGATCTCTGTGAGTTTGAGGCCAGCCTGGTCTACAAAGTGAGTCCAGGACATCCAGGGCAAAACAGAGAAACCTTGTCTCGAAAAAACAAAACACCAAACAACAACAAAAAAGAAATATCCTGGTGCTGAAGAGATGGCTCATGGGTTAAGAGCACTTGGTGCTCCTCCAAAGGGCACAGGTTAGTTTCCCAGCACCCACATGGCAGCTCACAATTATCAGTAACTCCAGCTCTAGAGAATCAGATGCCCTTGTCTGTTCTCCAAGGGCACCAGAAATGAACACGGTACTAAGACCTATATGCAGGCAAAGTACCCATAAACATAAGAGTAAATTTCATTTCTGTGAGTCTTACCAGTTGCATTCCATTTGACATATCTGATGAAAATATATCCTGCTGAAGTGCTGTCTTTTTTGTCTTAAGGTGCATTTCCCATTCTAAAGTGAAACCAAAAAGCATATAAAAGGATTTGCACAGCAAACAAAAAGTTAAATTTTTAAAAACAGCTGAAAACCATCATTTCATTTGGCCAGGAGTGGTGGTGTACACCTTTAGGAGCCAGAGACAAGTAGACTTCTGTGAGTTCAAGGCCAACCTTGTCTATAAAGTTGAGTTTCAGGCCAGAATTTCACTTGTATTTCTGTTTGTTTTTTTTTTTTTAAATATTAAAATACATTAAATAATAAATGAAGAGAGATTAAAGCAATTGTCTAAGGCTAAAATTTGACAAGCTCAGATATGGCATCACAGCTGTAATAATTTAAAGATTTTTCTATTAAAATTAAATGAGATGATAGAATAATCAGAGAAAAAAAAAACTAGTGTATCACAGATGCTATATATTAGCTTTTTCTACAAACACTAAATTGTGTTTCTGAGACCTCCACCTTCAGATTCAAGGTGGTCTTCTTTCTAACAGTTCCCTCAACACATTTCTAAACCATACTTCCAAACATACAGAACTTGACAACAACAAGAAATGTTTTCAACCAATACTAACCTTGGAGAATTCCTTGCTCCATTACTGTCAACTCTACTTTCTGCTCCAACCAAGAGATCAAACTGGGTTTCAACAGCTGACCTCCTAGACACAGAAACAGATACATCAATGGAAAAGGCTCAGGTAAACTCTCCAATGAAAGAAAACTACATTTCTCAGGAAAGACTTAAAATTATTTGGTTTTTCGAGACAGGGTTTCTCTGCACCTTGGCTGTCCTGGACTCACTTTGTAGAGCCGGTTAGCCTTGGCACTCCCCAGGGTCCACCTGCCTCTTGCCTCCTGAATGTTGGGATTAAAGGTATGCACCACCACACTCAGTTTGACTTAAAATTATTAACAAAGAGCTTAAAATACAAATA